>NW_007378400.1:63791-84116 GCF_000475195.1 Diaphorina citri | reverse complement strand
TAATGAACTTATGACTATCAGCTGGTTGAGGGTAATGAACTTATGACTATCAGCTGGTTGAGGGTAATGAACTCATGACTATCAGCTAGTTGAGGGTAATGAACTCATGACTATCAGCTGGTTGAGGGCGATGAACTCATGACTATCAGCTAGTTGAGGGTAATGAACTCATGACTATCAGCTGGTTGAGGGTGATGAACTCATGACTATTAGCTGGTTGAGGGTAATGAACTCATGACTATCAGCTAGTTGAGGGTAATGAACTCATGACTATCAGCTGGTTGAGGGTGATGAACTCATGACTATTAGCTGGTTGAGGGTAATGAACTCATGACTATTAGCTGGTTGAGGGTAATGAACTCATGACTATCAGCTAGTTGAGGGTAATGAACTCATGACTATCAGCTGGTTGAGGGTGATGAACTCATGACTATTAGCTGGTTGAGGGTAATGAACTCATGACTATCAGCTGGTTGAGGGTAATGAACTCATTACTATCAGCTGGTTGAGGGTAAAGAACTCATTTGATTTCTCTCACATTCATTAACTACAATAGGCATACGTGTATGCTACCTATTGAGTGATTGTGGAACCAGTGCATATTTCTAAAAGGATTCTTCTCTCATGCAACCAAAAATTTATATTTGAATGTGATCCTAATCTCAATGGGTATATTCTAGTAGGTATAGGAAATCCAAGTCTCTTACGGGTCTATACATGATGATTTTTTTATTTTTATTCTTTTACACCAAGGATATCTAAGTATGTAGGTAGGTAATAAAAAAAAAAGATTTATTTAGTCAAGACATCAACAGACTTGTTATTTTTTAAGGAATTACACACAAACTATAAGTTTGAGATTTATCTTATTAATAGATTTGAAGTTGAATGTCAGTTCTAGGTGACCTCCATACAAATTCAAATTTATTTTAACAGTTACCATGAATGATAATGAAATCTGCCTTGTGAATCATACCTACATCATACCAAAAGTAGGTGACTAGTTGTCATACCTAATTCAAAGATTTTCTTGAGTATCCTGTGATCTATTGGTCCATTTGAAGATAATGGGAGAGCTGTAGGTAATACATATACAAGTTGAAATTCTTTGGCAATTCTTTTCACAATTTCATTTACATTTTATCTCCTCTATTTTCGCCAATTCGCCCTCGATCTCGGTCTCGCTCGGTTCGGTTTTCTCATTTTCTGATAAGAGGATAGAGGAATTTTCAAATCTTTGTAAACAAGCAACAGTCAGCTGATCAACGTTGCCAACAATCAAGGAACTTCGCATTCCGCATCCGGCGTATCCGCAAACGGGGATTCCGAATTTCATCCGACAACATTGCCGTAACCGATCGCCAGACACCCGGTCAAAAAATGCAACACTGCATTGAGGGTGTGTTTATGAACAGGGCTGAGATGAGCTCGGACGACGTGAGATAGCTGTCCCGGCGGCAAATTTTAAAATTCATTTTATATTTATTTTTGTTTGCTTTGTAATTTGCTTGTTTTTAATAGCTAATATCTTTCTCCCTCCCCCCCATATAATATTGACATTGATAAAATATGTTTATTATTCGACAGAAGTCTGGTCATTAAAATACTGAATATGTAGATGACATCGAGCAAAATTTCTTGATCTCTTGAAAGACATAGCATTCTCTGTGCCCAAGAGGGTATCACACTAGACATGCCCACCAGAGGTCCCAGTTTCTCCCTCCCCCCCATATAATATTGACATTGATAAAATATGTTTATTATTCGACAGAAGTCTGGTCATTAAAATACTGAATATGTAAATGACATCGAGCAAAATTTATGTAAATGACCAGATTAAATGACCTGAATATGTAAATGACCAGATTCAATTCCTGGTGGGATCGAAAGTTTTTTCAGGATTGTTAGAAATTATTCTTTTCTTAATAGAACCTTTCACTCCAGTGTATCAAAAATTCGAATTTCCCGCCAACTTTACACGCAAAAAGTCCGACGATGTCCTACGATGGCCCTGTTCATAACCACGGCCTGAAGAAAAAAAATAACGTTTGTTCGTATGTTCGTTAATTCGTTTTTCGTTTTCATTTTGGTTTGGTTACTTTGGTTGGAAAATGGTTTTATATGGTATGGTTTGCATTTTCATTTTTCTCCTCAGAAATCAGAATTAATTCTTAAATAAACTAGAAATCCAGTTAAGAAGTATTCAGAAGCGAAAAGGTGTCCCCGAACACTCTGATTAGTCTGATTTAGTGTAGTGTTTTACTCTTGTAATTAAATTATTGTTCGTCAGAAATCAGAATTAATTCTTAAATAAACTAGAAATCCAGTTAAGAAGTATTCAGAAGCGAAAAGGTGTCCCCGAACACTCTGATTAAGTGTAAAGTGTTTTACTGTTGTAATTAAATTATTGTTCGACTTGTGTTTTACACCCAAGTGTTGAAACTTGTGTTTTACACCCAAGTGTTGAACTTAGAGAGGCTGGTTGAATTCCCACCAGAAATCACCCATCAGAACTTCCCTAGTAAAAAGTAAGTATCTACCTAAATCTCGTAAAAGAAGTGTAATTACCTACTCCTTGAGCAGAATGATCAATCTAGAGAGCATAGTTCAATAGTGGACTAACTATTCAAATATTTACCATTTACCCATACCTTGAAAGACTCATCAGTGTATTGTGTAGGTTGGGATTGGGATCTAGGCTCTGACAGTCTGATACCACACATATTGTCAATGTGCTCACTGAGAATATTTGGAACAAGGTCCATACCATGCATGGATGATGTACATACTCTGTAGCTGTAGGGAGAGTGCAGAAGAAGTCCGAAGAGATCTATCCTGGGATTGGGATCTAGGCTCTGACAGTCTGATACCACACATATTGTCAATGTGCTCACTGAGAATATTTGGAAGAAGGTCCATACCATTCATGGATGATGTACATACTCTGTAGCTGTAGGGAGAGTGCAGAAGAAGTCCGAAGAGATCTATCTATAAAGAACAATATTTGATTGCTCATTTCATCCAAGATGCACTGATATTGTATTTTAATAAATATAAATCTGTGTTTTAGAAATGGCTAACAAAAGAGCAGCAAGCAAAGAAAATCAACATCCAGTTGTCAAAAAATTGAAAAATGACACACCTGCTAAAGAAAGTCCTAAGAAAGCAGGCAGAAAACCCAAGTCAGAAGGTAAGATTTGTTTTCTTATTAACAAGTACTTACTGCTCATATTATTGTTCAAGTGTCAGGTATAAGTAATTAAGGGCTTAAAAATTTATACCTTTTCCTTTTTTCCTTAAATACAGGTATTTGTTAGTTAATTTTTTTTTTACCAAAAAATTTCCCAGGAATCTTATATTATAAAATCAAGATCCATTCACATTTCACTCACTGATCGCTCTATCTCCTGAACCACAACACATAGAAAGCTGAAATTTGGTAGGAATATTTGTTTTATGGTCTAGGTGTGCAATAAGAAAGGATTTTGCAAAAATCTAAACCGATCCTGAGATATGATTAATTTTTGATCACTAAAGTCTCCATAAGAAATACACAGAGTCCAGAGACTGCAGGAGAGAAATGTTCTGCTCTTGACCAACATTTTAAGTTTTGTTTATGTTTTTACTTTGATAACTATGCAGCTAATAGGGAGTACACAGCACGACCATATTTTTTATTATTTTCTACCAGTTCGGCCATGCCTCGGGATGAACTAGTGGGATTCCCGGAATTTTGGAGCAAAGTGACAGAATTCAGCTAGTGTTTTATATGAACTAATTTTTAATCTAGTAATTATCTTGTTTTTATTGAACTTTCAGCTAGTGAAGCTGTTCCCACATTGAAGTGTAAGACAGGAGGTGGAGTTGTACTCACATGTGGTCAAGGTGACACAGGACAGTTGGGACTTGGACCTGATGTCATGGAAAGAAAAACATTTGCCTTGGTGGAAGATTTGGACAATGTCGTTGAAGTTGTTGTCGGAGGAATGCACACTGTGTGCCTGACAGAAGATGGAAAGGTTTGTTCATTATTCCATTGGAGAATCTTAAGCAACTCTTCAGTGCTGGCAGAAACAGACACCACATTGCCATGATGATTTTCAACCTCTGATAGGAGAGGAACATAAAGAAGAAGAATGTCTGAATACATTTTTGAATGCTGTTTTTTTTTTTTTTTTTATCTAATGTTTCTATTTTTTTTTTCTTTTTTACAGGTATACACCTGGGGCTGCAATGATGATTTTTTTTTTTTTTTTTTCTAATGTTTTTTTTTTTTTTTTTCTTTTTTACAGGTATACACCTGGGGCTGCAATGATGAAGGAGCATTGGGCAGAGAAGCAGAAGGTGACTCGGAATTCATTCCCCAAACTGTAAACCTTCCAAAGAAAGCTGTTCAGATCAGTGCTGGAGATTCACACTCAGTAGCATTGCTAGAAGATGGGACTGTATATGCGTGGGGCTCATTCAGGGTAAGTTTTACTCACTTTAAAGTTCAAACATGTGTAGCTCTACCCTAGGGTCTTTAACCCCCATAGAGTCTCATGTTAAAAAATTCTTCAGGCTTCTGCCTGACAGGAGATTTTTTTTTTTTTTTTTACTGTAGATTGTCTTAGTCACTCAAGTTGAGGACTAGATATAGCTCTTCTACTCCTGACAATGTCCTCACAAATTTTCAACCTTGTTTTGTGCTTTCAGGACAGTCATGGCTCAATGGGTCTGAAGGGAGAAGGCATACAGAAAACCCCCCTTAAACTAGAATCAGTGAGTGGTATTGTTAAGATAGCTTCGGGTGCAGACCACTTTGTTATGTTGACATCTCGGGGAAATTTGCTCACAGCAGGATGTCCAGAACAAGGTCAACTTGGCAGAATTACTCAAAGATCTGCCAGTCGGAATGCAAGACGTGGTATGAGTTTCCTTGAGCCAGGTGAGGTTCCTCTCAAGAGAAAACACATTGATGATGTGTTCACAGGCGTGTACAACACGTTTATCTCTAGCAAGGGCAGTATTCTAGCATTTGGACTGAACAACTATTCTCAACTAGGAGAGGCAGACTCCGAGGTACAGAAGTCTGGAAACACCTGTTTCTTTACACCCCATCTCATCAAGTCTCTCTCGGACAAGAAATTCACAATGTTGGCCAGTGGTCAACATCACAGTCTTGCCTTAAATAGTGAAGGGAAAATCTACGCTTTTGGACGGCATGACTATGGAAGATTGGGATTGAAAAATGTGTCCGAGCCCGTGACGGAACCGACTCCTATCCCATCCCTGCAAGATAAGACCATCACCTCTATTGCATGTGGTAAGTTTTACCCATACCTATAGGTTTCCTTGTTCTTTGTCAGTTGTTCTCACTATGAATTGGAGATGCTATATGACAGACAATGCACCTAATCTAGAAGTTTCACCATTGATGGAGAGAGACTCATGGAGCTAAAATGTCCAATATTTTGGCTAATTAAATTCTATTCCATTTCAGGAAACTGTGTATCGTTTGCCATTGACAGTGAAGGTGTGCTGTATGGCTGGGGAATGGGAAATGGTTACCAACTTGGAAATGGCAAAGAAGACGACATTTTAAATAGTGAAGGGAAAATCTACGCTTTTGGACGGCATGACTATGGAAGATTGGGATTGAAAAATGTGTCCGAGCCCGTGACGGAACCAACTCCTATCCCATCCCTGCAAGATAAGACCATCACCTCTATTGCATGTGGTAAGTTTTACCCACACCTATAGGTTTCCTTGTTCTTTATCAGTTGTTCTCACTATGAATTGGAGATGCTATATCACAGACAATGCACCTAATCTAGAAGTTTCACCATTGATGGAGAGAGACTCATGGAGCTAAAATGTCCAATATTTTGGCTAATTAAATTCTATTTCATTTCAGGAAACTGTGTATCGTTTGCCATTGACAGTGAAGGTGTGCTGTATGGCTGGGGAATGGGAAATGGTTACCAGCTTGGAAATGGCAAAGAAGACGACATTCTGGAACCCATGAAAATCGAAGGAAAGCAGCTCAACAATTACACTGTTCTACAGGTTGCATCAGGTGGTCAGCATTCAGTTATACTTGCCAAACCTAAGCCCAACTAAAACTAAAGAATGAATCTATTCTGTGTTTTTTTCTTTGGATCAGAAATGTTTGTGTGAATTCATTTTTTATGTTTTATGGCGCGAAATGTAGATAGTATAGTATAATTATTAGGTATCTACCTATGTAAATTAAAATGAAGTAAACAAAGCATTTTCTTTGTGTTAGATTTGGATTTTGTTTAAAAATGCAGGATTAGTGTAGAAGAGTGAAAACTAAATTATTTTTTTCACATGTAAAATTATTTCACTATCTACCTAGGTATGTATCTCTTATGATAGAAAAGGTAGGGGGGGAATTTCTACAGTAGGAGTGGTACCCCATAGCAAAGCACTGACAAGCTATTCTCTGAATTTTTTAAAACTCTTGAAAATTGGATCACGGTGACAGCAAAATAAAATATAGTTGTGCTCTACGTCCGGTGTGATCCATAAATGGATCACATCGGAAATCACCCAAATTGGGCCTCCGGACCTAGCGCTAATTCGTGTTTTCATGCTTCGTACACAATGTGTTAAAAGAATCTTATGATAGGGAGTACATACCTGTTATGGGCCATGTGGAGGGCTTGTAGAGTACCCCATGGAAGTGTATGAAATTGTTAATATTTTGCCCATGTATATAGTATAATTATTAGGTATCTACCTATGTAAATTAAAATGAAGTAAACAAAGCATTTTCTTTGTGTTAGATTTGGATTTTGTTTAAAAGTGCAGGATTAGTGTAGAAGAGTTAAAACTAAATTATTTTTTTCACACGTAAAATTATTTCACTATCTACCTAGGTATGTATCTCTTATGATTTAATTACAATGGGTGCATTTTACTAAACTTTAATTGGAGATTTTACTGTCGAAATCGTCCATTACCACTCTTCTTCCCATGTAAAAAAAAAATAATTTAATTGAATGTGTACTCTATTTATACTGTGTACTACAGTAGGTTAGGTACTCATTTCTTATGGTAGTTATTTACAAAATATACTTCTATAGTGGAGTAATCTAGTACCAAACTTGGTTAGCAAGGAGTATTCCCAGATTATAATTTTAGTATTGTAGCAACAAGAGCTTGTAGTAATAAATTGTACTGAAATGGGTACTCATGTAATTCCATATTGTGTCTATGAACAGTTTATAGACATTTTCCCCTCCTATACCATTGACACCTGTTATTTTACTTTGTATTAGTTCTAGCTGAATTTGTTTTTTTTTTTATTATTATTATTTTTTCTCTCCCCCCATAATATTATTAATGATGTTGGTTAATATTTTTTTCTCCCTCCCCCCCATATAATATTGACATTGATAAAATATGTTTATTATTCGACAGAAGTCTGGTCATTAAAATACTGAATATGTAAATGACATCGAGCAAAATTTATGTAAATGACCAGATTAAATGACCTGAATATGTAAATGACCAGATTCAATTCCTGGTGGGATCGAAAGTTTTTTCAGGATTGTTAGAAATTATTCTTTTCTTAATAGAACCTTTCACTCCAGTGTTTTTTTTTTTGTTATTCTTTAATTTTGCTGTAATAAAAAGTTAACACAAATAAAAATGAATTTTGACAGCAGTATTTTCACATTTATTTGATACTACTTGTTTATTAGTTTGAATAATAGGAAGTATAAATAATTATGTACCTAGTTATAAGATTAAGAGAACTTGGTAATTTTACACCCTGTTAAGGACTCTTAAAAGTTTATTGTAATTTATAAGAAGTACTTGTACAAAATCTCTTCAATACTAGTAAGATGTCCACAGTTCCTATACATACAAGTTTTGATTTTAAGCCCATGATAGAGCTGACCACAGTTTGCATGAGAGTTTAGCTCAGAATTGAAGTTTAACCTAGGATAGTTGCCACTAATTCCAAGTCAAAGTTTCTTAAGGTAAAGGTCCCCAAATTTCAAAGTAAAATTTTTTTTTTTTTTTTTTTTTTTTTTTTAGGAAGGATATTAATAGGTCTGGTTTATGATGTACTTCAGTGGACACAAAACACTATTTTTTTTTTCATTTTATTTATCTACACACCTTTGAGTACCTGCATATTTCAAGGTTTGATTTTGACATTTTGCTCTTCTACACGTTTTAAAAAGTCAGGGTCTTGCTGGACAGACATCTCTGTCAATTTTTTACCTATTTTTTCATGAGTTTCTAAATATTTGGCCACACACCTATCTAAGCATACAGCTTCTCCTTTGTTCAACTCCCCTTCTCTGTACTCCCTTGGGATACATTTCAGATGACAAGCAGAAGATAACCTTGTAAACATATCAGCCATCATGTCTATTTCTAAATCTTGAACAATTTTCATACTAGCTGGATCCATATTTCCCAAGGTGGAAGCCATTTTTATGATTTCAAACTTAACAACTTTCAAGAGGTGAATACTATATTACTAGCTGGATCCATATTTCCCAAGGTGGAAGCCATTTTTATGATTTCAAACTTAACAACTTTCAAGAGGTGAATACTATATTAAAAAACTAATATTTTTGTTGTACAGAGAAATGCAATTATAAGGAGTTAGTTTTCAGTTTTCTCTTCAAATGGATTTTGACGCATACGTTGACGAATTTTCATATTTTCATATCTTTTCTTTTCAATTGATGTTTTGGACAAATAGAACAAGTAAAGTCCTCCAACAATTATGCCAGCCCTGAAATAAATAAATCATGTAAATATGAAAGGCAAGATAAGTGTAGCTGTATCAAGTTGATTGGTTCAAATATTTATCACCAGCTACTACACCGTACAAGAGCTTGAGAGGGGGGAGTCAGTGCACTTCTGACCATTTAATTCTGGACCAAAAAGTAAATAGGCACCTAATGGATTAGGTAACTTTACTCAATCCTTGGAGTCCAAGCATCTCCATGATTTCGTTCAATAAAGAAAATAGTAGTATAGAAATACTGATACTACACGGGTTCAATACTTACCAGGAAAGTGCTATTTTCGCATGGGTACTTTTGGATATCATTGCATTTTACTGAGTGCACTTCTGACCATTTAATTCTGGACCAAAAAGTAAATAGGCACCTAATGGATTAGGTAACTTTACTCAATCCTTGGAGTCCAAGAATCTCCATGATTTCGTTCAATAAAGAAAATAGTAGTATAGAGATACTGATACTACACATGGGTTCACTTCAATACTTACCAGGAAAGTGCTATTTTCGCATGGGTACTTTTGGTTATCATTGCATTTTACTACGAGTATATCTAAGAAATTCAACGTATAGATCCGTTAAAGGACATAAACTACTAAGGAAAGTAAAAAGAAACGAAATAATCGAGAAAAAGCTTTTTGGTTTAATTACCTACTTTACTTATCCAGCGCCAGCCTAACTATCGCAATCGATCGATTTGAAATTTACCGCGATTGATTCTTTGGTTATGGATTTTGCATTTTCATGCAGAAGGATTTCCGTTAAAGGACATAAACTACTAAGGAAAGTAAAAAGAAACGAAATAATCGAGAAAAAGCTTTTTGGTTTAATTACCTACTTTACTTTTACTTTACTTATCCAATATCCAGCCTATCGCAATCGATCGATTTGAAATTTACCGCGATTGATTCTTTGGTTACGGATTTTGCATTTTCATTCAGAAGGAAAAAAATTCCCTCCGGAATATTTTTTCCCCCTCTCGGTCAAAGTGCATTTTCATTCAAACTTTTCAACGAGCTCAAAAATTTGTAAACAAACAAAAAAGAGAGTGTCTTTCAACTGGCAACCAACAGGATCAGGGTATTTTTTTTAATGGTGGGATTTATAGCAAAATTCCCACAAAAATCTCGTCCTCAACACGCTCCCCTGTGCCAGATCCTTTTCCCCCTCTCGGTCAAAGTGCATTTTCATTCAAACTTTTCAACGAGCTCAAAAATTTGTAAACAAACAAAAAAGAGAGCAACTGGCAACAGTGGCAACCATTCAACCAACAACCATCAACAGGAAAGCGCAAACACGTGTGTCCGGTGCTCATAGGTGTTTCTTTGGATAAAATATTGAAATAATTCATAAAATATCCAATTATTAAAAACAACGGGCCAAAAATCCAACAAATATGTGTGGTAAGTGTTTATGTCTCTCTTTGATAGTCTTGTAAAATTAAACAAAACATGTGACGACTTGGGGTGACGATCATTTCAAACCTTCTTAAATCTGCATTACCCTGCATTAGTAGTTCACTTGTAGTTAAACGTACAAGTGCTCATGGTGGTTATGGCCCCCTCTCGGTCAAAGTGCATTTTCATTCAAACTTTTCAACGAGCTCAAAAATTTGTAAACAAACAAAAAAGAGAGCAACTGGCAACCAACAGGAAAGCGCAAACACGTGTGTCCGGTGCTCATAGGTGTTTCTTTGGATAAAATATTGAAATAATTCATAAAATATCCAATTATTAGAAACAACGGGCCAAAAATCCAACAAATATGTGTGGTAAGTGTTTCTGTCTCTCTTTGATAGTCTTGTAAAATTAAAAAAATTTTCAAGATGAGATTACAGTGAATTTAGCAGGATTCTGCACTCCCCAGACAACCAGGCAGTTTCTTTGACGTCCAAACAATCCTTCACACACAAATTTTAACTTAAAGAAGTTTACCATGGACTTTTAACAAGCATTTTGCAAATTTATTGCGTAAAAAACACCTTTTTTGCAGCAACCAGCAACCTCCAAAAATTTTAAAATATTTGAAAGTGCGCGCAAAACATGTGACGACTTGGGGTGACGATCATTTCAAACCTTCTTAAATCTGCATTACCCTGCATTAGTAGTTCACTTGTAGTTAAACATACAAGTGCTCATGATAGTTATGTACCTCCCCTTTAAACTAAGTACTTGCTTAACGTTCTGGATCTTCTCCATTATCTGTCAGCTTTGGGGTAAGAATAAAAGACTGCTCCAAGACATGGGGATCTCAGGAGAGCAGCACCAAGGAACCCATTAAAAGAATCTTATGATAGGGAGTACATACCTGTTATGGGCCATGTGGAGGGCTTGTAGAGTACCCCATGGAAGTGTATGACATTGTTAATATTATGCCCATGTCTCCATTATCTGTCAGCTTTGGGGTAAGAATAAAAGACTGCTCCAAGACATGGGGATCTCAGGAGAGCAGCACCAAGGAACCCATTAACACATTGTGTACGATGTGATCCATTTTTGTATCACCGTCACTTTGGTGGTGGTACGGTGTGATCCACTTTTGTATCACGAGACTTCCTTCAATCCAAGGCCCGTGATACAAAAATGGATCATACTGGAGACCTCTACCATCATTTTCAGAGAAGAAAAAGAAGAAGAAGTCCAAAATTCAAGATTTAGGAGATGTCCAAACAAAAACGTCATTTGCATTACAACCTTCAGAAGATACACCCAAATTGGATGCATCACAATGGCCTTTGCTATTGAAGGTATTTATGAGGATTCCATAATAAGCCTAGGTTTGAGTGTTGAACATTTGCTATCCTGGTTAATTGTTCAGGATTTTAATTGTAAACGTCATTTGCATTACAACCTTCAGAAGATACACCCAAATTGGATGCATCACAATGGCCTTTGCTATTGAAGGTATTTATGAGGATACCATAATAAGCCTAGGTTTGAGTGTTGAACATTTGCTATCCTGGTTAATTGTTCAGGATTTTAATTGCTGTAAAGTTTAACAAATGTTGCTATTGTATAGAAATAAAATAATTATGGATATGAATGCCTACTTCATTTATCCTGCAAGGATGATTGAAAAATACCATTACCCTCACAGTCTGACCAATTTGATATTTGGTTCCAAACCAAGTAGTGCTTTTGAGATATGTACCAAATCTGAATGATATCAAATACTGTAGTAGTCTCATGAAAGATCAATATCTAATGTTTTCTTTTATATTTACTATGTTCTATATTCTTCCCTCCCCAGAATTTTGACAAATTGAATGTGCGGACAAACCATTACACACCTCTACCCTTTGGTAAATCACCTCTACAGAGAACCATTCAAGAGTACATTAGGGCAGGTTATGTTAATCTAGACAAGCCTTCAAATCCAAGTTCTCATGAAGTGGTAGCTTGGATCAAGAGAATTTTGAGATGTGAGAAAACCGGTCACTCTGGTACTTTGGATCCCAAAACATCAGGTAAGTTATTTCTGATGATTTAATTCAGATAAATGTGAATAAGTTTGGGTTCTCAAAAACCCATTTCAAAATCCCTTTATGCTTTACACCCTTTAGTTTTCTCTTACTGCAATCAAGGTTTTTATTTTCTACTATATTGGATTTAATTCAGATAAATGTGAATAAGTTTGGGTTCTCAAAAACCCATTTCAAAATCCCTTTATGCTTTACACCCTTTAGTTTTCTCTTGCTGCAATCAAGGTTTTTATTTTCTACTATATTGTTTTGTTTCAGGATGTCTAATTGTGTGTATTGATCGTGCAACCCGACTTGTAAAGTCACAACAGTCAGCAGGGAAAGAATATATCAGTATATTCAAATTACATTCTGCAGTTGAAAATGTGGCCAAGGTATGTTTTTTTTCATGATTGGGAATTTCATTTGATGTACCTATCTGTGTACATGAGATGGTGGTCTGTATTTTTGTGGGAGCAAGAGTCAAGTATACTTAGAGTTCCTACTTATTTTGTTAGTAAAATTTGCCTCTATTTGTGAGTGTGCCTGATGTGTTGATTGCAATTAAACAAAACAATAAATTGTCCCTCCCGAAATTAAGCAAAGGTAATATCACAGTCATTTGGGAGGTAAACCATTTTTCGCTAATTTTCCGGGTTTACAGGCTCATGTTGACTTTATATTGGTCCATTCGTGGACGTTTTTCATGCGTTCACGCTAGCGTAGAAGCGCAACGTGCATTTTAACATGAAGCTGGAGACCCGGGGGTTGAAAGATCCAAGTTTCCACTGCACATCAGCGTCTGTATGTCTGTGTGTATGGAAAGTGATGGGTATGAGATCACCCATATCTCTACCTGTGCTGCTCCCATGTCTGATATGCCTACTCATACCCAGCTCTTACTACTCATTTCTTTATTTGTTTATTTTTCTTTTTCTTCTTATCTTCTTAGCCACCTAGGTACTATTGTTTTATTATCATTTTCCTTTTATTACTGTTATTTTTTTTTATTAATTTTCTTTTTTTTTATATTAATCAGGGTGCTTAATTAATAAAAAGAAATCCCGTCTTTAGACATCTACTGCTTGATTGTTCACCACTTTGATTCATCATAATTTCATTGGAATTTTTGATAGGTACCTATGTTTTTGCCCATGAGATGATCCACCTACACCGTGTATTCGTGGATTATTGAAATATCGACGTATGTACATGTTCAATGGACATGATGACAGCTTTAATCCATTTTCAGAGAGGGATATCAAGATGTGCAGAATGTCAGAGTAATATCAAGGTTCTCTTGGTATTTATGATGACTTCTTGTTCTATCTGTCTCTCTTAGATGAAACTTTGAGCTCTGATCCTTTGAAATATACATATAGCAAGGGGGAAAAAACACCTCATTTCTGTTAATAATTATATGTACTTTGTTTCGCCCTCAGGCTTCGAAAAAGAAGATGATGATCAAGCAAGGACTTCTCGACAAGCATGGAAAACCGAACGAAAACACTCCTGCATCCTATTTGGCAGAGTTAGAGGCCGCCCCTAATAAGAAACCGTAAGTTGAGAGGGAGATTTTTCCATGTCCTGCTCAACACAGTATGCATATTTTTCTTTGGCACCTGGACTGAGTTATAGATCCCAATTCCCATGTTGATTCCTGGACTATTATTTAATTCCAGTCTAGGATTTTCATGGAAAGAAACGCGTATATCTGACATTTTGTGGCATGAAGGGCTTAAGGTATTTGTTGAGAAAAGTTCTTTCTTAAGAATTGCCCTCGGTTGAGTACCTTGAATAAAAATCTGTATAAGTCTCAAGTGTGCAGGTATCATCTCTAGATCTGCTTGCACACGAAGCTTGATTTATCAAGAGGACATGATGACAGCTTTAATCCATTTTCAGAGAGGGATATCAAGATGTGCAGATTGTCAGAGTAATATCAAGGTTCTCTTGATATTTATGATGACTTCTTGTTCTATCTGTCTCTCTTAGATGAAACTTTGAGCTCTGATCCTAATTGTTTTCCATAGGTGTCTGTCAATTTTTTTTTATTACTATTAATTTATGGAGGAGTCCCTCCATAAATTCACATACACTCCAAGTACTTATATGAAATCAAATCTAATCTCTTCTGATGTAACTTTATCCACAGGCATCATCTGGCTGAAGTGTCAGGCAGGAACATATGTTCGAACATATTGTGTCCACATGGGTCTTGTGCTAGGGGTGGGTGCTCAGATGATTGAGCTGAGACGAAACCGATCAGGGATTCAAAGTGAAGAAGACGGACTGGTTACATTCAGGCAGGAACATATGTTCGAACATATTGTGTCCACATGGGTCTTGTGCTAGGGGTGGGTGCTCAGATGATTGAGCTGAGACGAAACAGATCAGGGATTCAAAGTGAAGAAGACGGACTGGTTACACTACATGATATCAAGGATGCCATGTACCTGTATGATCAACACAAGGATGAGTCACTCTTGCGGAGAGTGATACGACCCCTGGAAGGTCTCCTCGTGGGACACAAGAGAATCATTCTGAAGGACAGTGCTGTAAGTGTGCCCTTCTCTTCTTAAGCTCTTGGTCAAATCATGAAAAGAGTTAATGTAAAAAAAAAAAAAAATCTTACTTCATTGTTTTATGGTTGATTGTGGATTACACTTTACAAAGCAAAGTGCCAGCCCTTGTATTTCTCACAGATATGTTTCTTGTGATTCTAAACCTCGTGGGACACAAGAGAATCATTCTGAAGGACAGTGCTGTAAGTGTGCCCTTCTCTTCTTAAGCTCTTGGTCAAATCATGAAAAGAGATGATTTAATGTAAAAAAAAAATCTTACTTAATTGTTTTATGGTTGATTGTGGATTACACTTTACAAAGCAAAGTGCCAGCCCTTGTATTTCTCACAGATCTGTTTCTTGTGATTCTAAACTTTTTTTTCACTTTCTATTAAAATATTTTCATTTCTTTTTCTCCCAGGTGAATGCTGTATGTTATGGTGCTCAGATTATGTTGCCTGGAGTGTTACGGTATGAAGATGGAATAGAAATGGATGAGGAAATTGTCATTGTTTCTACCAAGGGAGAAGCTGTAGCATTGGGTATGTAAAGTTATAAGTATACGTTTTTACTCTCAGTTACGGTATGAAGATGGAATAGAAATGGATGAGGAAATTGTCATTGTTTCTACCAAGGGAGAAGCTGTAGCATTGGGTATGTAAAGTCATAAGTATACGTTTTTACTCTCTACTACAGTGTCCTTAAGTATCAAAGAACCTTGTGTAAAATTATGAGAAAGTATTGTGTCATGCTTTAATGTTATGGGTCCAAATGACCAAGATTATTATTTCTTATCTCTGGATAGTAAAGGGACTTTTCAGTCCCATGCTGACAGTATAAATAAGGTATATTCTATTCTATCTGACTTTGCCCATCTTGTTTTTATGCTGAACTGGCCCAACAGGTACTTAGCAAATACCTAGGAGGAGTGTACTTTAATGATGATCCACTCTATTTCATCCTTGCACGTTTATTCTTCTATTTATTTAGAAGAGTGTGACGATAACCAGAGGGACCAAATGACCAAGATTATTATTTCTTATCTCTGGATAGTAAAGGGACTTTTCAGTCCCATGCTGACAGTATAAATAAGGTATATTCTATTCTATCTGACTTTGCCCATCTTGTTTTTATGCTGAACTGGCCCAACAGGTACTTAGCAAATACCTAGGAGGAGTGTACTTTAATGATGATCCACTCTATTTCATCCTTGCACGTTTATTCTTCTATTTATTTAGAAGAGTGTGACGATAACCAGAGGGACCTTCTAGAGAAAATTGCTTGAGGCAAATCTAGGAGGACTGAAAATACACTACCTACCTATAGATCACTGTACCTGTACCGTTATATTTAATAACTTAAAACAGAATGGATACATTCACAGAGGGACCTTCTAGAGAAAATTGCTTGAGGCAAATCTAGGAGGACTGAAAATACACTACCTACCTATAGATCACTGTACCTGTACCTTTTTATTTAATAACTTAAAACAGAATAGATACATTCGTAGGTCTTTTTACCAACTGATTGGCCCATCTTCGAATCCCAACAAACTCTTGCCATTCTTCCACCTCCTTTTACTGCCCCCAAAAGATCACTTGGCAACAATAATTGTAGCTTGAGCTTGGGGTAAAGTTATTCAGTATTTGGCAGCACTATTGGAAGCTTAGGAAGTTATTCAGTATTTGTTTTACTCATCCGTTTTCTTTGCTTTGTCTTTAGCTCTGGCTCAGATGACCACATCTACAATGGCAACATGTGATCATGGTGTGGTGGCCAAAATCAAGCGAGTCATTATGGACCGTGACACATACCCCAGGAAGTGGGGCCTAGGACCCAAAGTAAGTTATTTTTCAAACCGTGAGGTCTATAATTTTTTTTATTTTATTTTAAGAGGTTTGATAGAGGGGACTGTAATTGCTAGGGTTTTATCCCGAAATCGAAGAGAGACAGAAGACAGGATATTAGAAAGCCAGCCATTCCGAGAACGAACCTTATCCCTTCAGGATGAAATCCGCCCCCGGGCGGGAATCGAACCCGCCGCCTGGCGCTTATTATTTTATTTATTTATTTATTTTGGCAAATATGTTAAAGAGTTAAAGAAATTTTGCCTTTTTGCCTTTTTTTTTGTCTGGTTTTGTTTTGAAGAGACCTTTTTTCTAGATGAGGTCGTGAGCTACTATTTGTTATATTGGACAAATATAAACATTTCAATGGACATGATGACAGCTTTAATCCATTTTCAGAGAGGGATATCAAGATGTGCAGAACAACTTTTTACGTAGGAATCGACCTTTTATTAATAATATTTTCCCAATTGCAACTCCTCCATTTGTATAAAGGTCTCTAAGGAACTTTAAGGTTTAAGGAACCAAGAACATCTAGTGGTTCTCTAAACTGTATACCTCGTTCAGACCAAAAACGGACCCCGCTCAGTGTAGGGACCTCAAATCGACGTGCATTGATGTTTTAAGCTCATGTATCAAATTTCATCAAAACCGGACCGGGCAATTGCGAGTTAAAGCGGAACAAACATCTAAGTATACTAAATGCAAAACTGTTTGGTCAAATACAGGGACCTGTAACAATGGAGGTCTTGTCTCGAAATCGAAGAGCAGGACGGGATAGAAGAAAGCCAGCCGTTCCGAGAACGAACATTATCCGTTCTGGATAACATCCGACCCAGGCGAGAATCGAACCCGCGGCCTAACGCTAACAAGGTAGACCCGTCACCTTCCAAGCTAACCAGGCTGGTATTTTTTTTTTTATTTTTTATTTTTTTTACTTTTTTAAAGCTGTAAGTAGTGTGACATCCATCACTTTTAGTCCTAACCAAAATTGTAATAGCATTGTCATCATTGTTCGTATGGTTCTATTTCCAGGATCGGTCGTACGGGGCGCAGTGGGAAGACAGGCCTGGCCACCACCTTCATCAACAAGTCCAACGATGAGTCTGTGCTGCTCGATCTCAAACATCTGCTCCTCGAAGCCCGACAACGCATTCCGCCATTCCTGGCCGAATTAGAATCGGAAACAGAGAAGTTCCTCGACTTGGGAGGAGATGAGAGGGGATGTGCTTATTGTGGCGGTCTGGGTCATCGTATTACGGCGTGCCCCAAATTGGAAGCCGTGCAAACCAAAGCCGCCTCCAGCATAGGAAGAAGAGACTATTTGAATTCCAACCAAGCGGATTACTAGAGCTCTATTGTAATATTCTTTTCTCATTTTTCAAAAGAGGTTTGATAGAGGGAACTGTAACTACCAAGGTCTTATTGTCCCGAAATCGAATTTCTTGAAAAGGGGCTCTGCAGGACCCAACGAGAAGAATTCCACACTTTGGTGAATATCTTTGCGAAATTTCTTCAAAATCAGACGAACCCCATTCGAGAGTTATGACGAAATAAAAAATATATACGAAAAAAGAAAAAAAGAACTTGAAGCAGAAGGCCCAATAAAAATCTATTGAGAAAATTTCCTTTGTGTTGAACATGGTGGCCAAAATTTCATAAAAATCGGACTTAAATCCTTCGAAACAGACTAACTAAAGGGAAAAATCGATTTGAAACTTAGAACAAATCAAAAAATAATAATAAGTGTAATAGAAAACGAAAAAAGTATTTTAAAAAAAAAAATTCAAGAAAAAAAAAAAAAATTGCGAGGGGTTTTTCTAAGCTTCCCGACCTGTCCTGCATGAAGTTTCCCACCCGAATCCCACCCTCGGGACCACACTTTGGTAGCACATCTTCGAAATTCAGAAAGAGGAGAAGTCTAGTCTCAATGCTAGGGGAAACTTTCTCCTACTTCCCCTAGAGTGCCTACTTCTGCAATGACATGTGGAGTAAAAGAAAAGGAACACTCACCAATTGCAATTTGGTAAGGTGGATATAGGAGGCATACATCTGTCCGCAGACTATCGTTGATGACACGCCAAGCAAGGGCAAGCAGCTGATCTTCGTGACCAATATCTTGAACAAGCTGCAGCAGAGGTCTGTATGGTTGATATACTATGAGACAGCAGTCCAAGTTTTCCAGCAAGTAAAATTCACACTCCAAAATGTGGTTGGTCCGATAGGGAAATTCTTGAGCATAGGCATAGTTCAATTTGTTTTTCACTGGGGAAAATTAAAGACACGTTACTTACCAAGGATGTTTTTTGTTTTATTTTTATTATTATTATTATTTTTTTTCAGTAGATTTACAGACAACTTCTAGAAGAATGAATTGTCTAGTAGATGTCAGATGATTGCCTCCCTCTAGGGATTTTTTTTTTTTTCCTTCTTCAAATGAAAGTACCTAGTTCTTACTACATGGTTTAATAGAAAGTAAAAATAGTTTTGTCAAGGATGGTTCTTACCTACTGTCTGACAGGTAGACAGCAATCTACTAGAGGATATCACACCAAATTCTTCCACCTTGGATGCTAGGAATACACATGTTGGAGCTAAAAGGAGAGGATCTATGCACTTCAATGAATTCCTTGCATAGAATCTTTTGAAGTAGACTGTAGCTGTAGCAATCACTTGTTGTCTCAGCTTGAGCTGCTCTCCCAAGATTTGAATAACTAGAAATAGAAATAAAATCAATCAAGTAAGTACCTACATAATGGCAGTAGAACCTGAAGATATCAAAGTGCAACCCCAAGATTAACATGAAAATATTACGTTTCAAAATATGGTATTCAGCATCCCACCCCCCTCCCTTATAGACACATTGACTTTACTATCACTACCTAGGTCATTTGCAAGTGCAATAATACCCCTTAGTTTGAAGTTTTACTTTTGGACTTACAGTTAGCAAAAAATATAAAAATCTTCTGGTATTCCTCATCACTCAGAATGGATAAATCATGTTTCCTCTCTCTTATGAGATCTTGTCTGTCGAGGACCCACTGCTGGCTGAAATGGAAATTCAAACAGAATATGTATTAGGTATTATTTTTTGTTTTATGATAGTCAGATGCTCAAGAGTCAGGTGGATTTGAATATGCTCAGAGTAATGACAATGACAACTGACATCAATCATGGTTTTTGTTTTTGAGTCTTGGTAGCCAGCCCAGTTAAATTGGAAGGGAGCACACCTGCCTTGTAATTGCTAGGTCATAGGTTCAATTCCTGCACAGGGCAAAAACCCTATCCTAAACACATAATCATGCTTGGAACAACTGGCTTTCTCTGATCCTGCCCTCCCCTCTTGGGACAAAAGGATCTCTGTTGTTACAGCTCCCACAATGAAACCTTTTTTGAAGAATCAGTGGACCAATGTGCAACTATTACCTTTACTAAACCTTTTTTGAAGAATCAGTGGACCAATGTGCAACTATTCCCTTTACTAAACCTTTTTTGAAGAATCAGTGGACCAATGTGCAACTATTCCCTTTACTAAACCTTTTTTGAAGAATCAGTGGACCAATGTGCAACTATTCCCTTTACTAAACCTTTTTTGAAGAATCAGTGGACCAATGTGCAACTATTACCTTTACTAAACCTTTTTTGAAGAATCAGTGGACCAATGTGCAACTATTACCTTTA
>NW_007378400.1:0-63195 GCF_000475195.1 Diaphorina citri | reverse complement strand
CTACGCCGCGAGAGAAAGGATAGAGACACATAATGTAGAGAGAAGCAGGCGACGAGAAGCCGCCAGATGGATCATTACCTTCGAGAGATGAAGCAATGAAGCCAAAAAATGTGCGTGACGCTCAGACTTACGCAGTTTTTTTCGTCCGTTAGGTAGCGCCATAATGCAAGCGCGCTAGCGGGGGAGCAGAAAGAACTGCGCAGAAACGTATGCGCACAAACACATTAATGCGTTGCCTGCGAGGGAGCTTTGCTCGGGACATTTGATGTGACGTCATCGCCTACGGGAGCGTATGCCGTGACGTCAAAGTTCACGATTTACCGGTATTTTTTTAAATCGATTTATCTCGGGATCTAGAAGTCGTATAAGAAAAAAATTCCGTTGGTCCTCATTTTTCCTGCTCTATGACTTTGAAACATCACCCAAGTAAGCGCAACTGATCTATTCTAATTCTTTCGTCTTGAACTTTTTTGTGCCCCCCCCCCAGGGTAAGGCACTTTTCTCATGACTTTTCCACGTATTAGAATAATCGATTATTAATCGATTAATAATCGATTAATCGATTATTTTTTATAATCGATTATTGATAATCGATTATGTGAAATAATCGATTATTCCCAACACTACTTTCGGGTAGAGCGGAACGATCGGGAATTCGGGATCAGAAATCGGATTGTTCAACCAGGGTTGCCAAGTTTCCCCTCAGATTTTTTTTTTTTTTTTAGAAAATCCCTTTTGCGGAAAAATATTTTGATTGGCGGTAAAATTTGAAATTTAAAATTTTGGTGTTATTCGTTTTCTTACTCTGAGCCTGTACTGTAGAAAATAGAAGGAAAAAAATCATTCTTCATCCTATTTTGCTGCAAAATATTTTGATTGGCGGTAAAATTTGAAATTTAAAATTTTGGTGTTATTCGTTTTCTTACTCTGAGCCTGTACTGTAGAAAATAGAAGAAAAAAAATCATTCTTCATCCTCTTTTGCTGCAAGCAAGGTAGAAACGTTTAGAAACTTGAATTTTCCATTCACACGCCTGTAAACCATTGAAAATATTTCGAGCAATCAACGAAATCAACAAAAATGGTAAGTTTTTGTCATAAGCCAAAATAAAAACACCTTGCATAATAGACGGGAGTAAAATAGAGATAGAAATGTAGGTATACTAAAGTGATCTACCTTTATTTTTAAAGAGGTTTGATTGAGGGAACTGTATCTGCTTAGGTCTTATCATCCCAAAAGTAAAGAGAAGGAAGACAGGACAGGAGGAAGCCAGCCACTCTGAAAACAAACATCCATTCAGGATAAAATCTGCCCTGGGTGGAAATCAAACCCATGACCTAGCACTGATGTGATCTACCCTTACCCTTGTTTATTCAATTTGGAGGTGTGGAATTTGAATTTGGAATCAATACTAAAACAGGGATAACCTCAAATGTACCTATACATTTTGAAATCTCAAGTGATAACCCTTAACTTTTGATACACCACAAGAATCAATACTAAAACAGGGATAACCTCAAATGTACCTATACATTTTGAAATCTCAAGTGATAACCCTTAACTTTTGATACACCACAAGACTAAAAGTGTTTAGTTCTATACTTATGGTAATTCTTTTGATTGATTTCAGTTGCCCTTGTCACTATTAAGAACAGCACAAAATCACCCTATGGTAAGTATACTGAATGCACAAATCCTTTGTGGCTTTTTCTTCCCCCTTTGAAATGTGTCTAGTGCTCATACATGCCTTTTGGAGGTGGGGCTGGACTGACCTAAAACCTACTCAAGCCAGTCCAACTCCACTCCCAAAACCCTGAACTGGTGTGAAATATTTTGATTTTTACAATAACACTACCATTGATTAAATACTGTTATTTCAGTCCAGTATTGTAGTAGGCACCTATAGTGTGTACTAACTACTAATCTACTAATAGAGTCAAGCTGGGATGGTGTGAAATTTGAAATTGATCAAAGAAAAAATAAAATCATTGAACTGCTGAAATTATAAATTGAATACCTACAGCTATGTAACTCATTTTATTTTACAGTTGGTTGAACTTAAAAATGGAGAAACATACAATGGACACTTGGTAAACTGTGATCACTGGATGAACATCAATCTCCGTGAAGTCATCTGTACCTCAAGGGTAAGATAGGTACCTACTTAGTAGCCTTTATTTTTGGTCTTTGTTTTGTATTGGATTTTATCTTCAACAGAGAACTTTTTAAAAAATATTTTCTTAGGAATGTTACACTTTTTCCTTTTTGTCTTCAGGATGGTGACAAGTTTTGGCGTATGCCTGAATGTTACATCCGAGGAAGCATGATCAAATACCTCCGTATCCCTGATGAAATTATTGACATGGTGAAGGAAGATCAAGTGCAGAGGACAAGACAAAGGGATTCAAACAGAGGAGGTCGAGGGGGTTCCAATCAAAGAGGTCGTGGTGGTCACAACATGAGAGGTATGAGGGCTAATAATGCACCTAAGCCAACATTGAACAGAAATGAGTTATTTTATTATTGTGGTATTATTCTATTGATCACATGCTTATTGTAAGTTCAAGATGTAGGTAGAAAAGGTTTTATTTTTATCTTTTGTTTTGTTGTATTGCATGAGGGTTTCTTACATGTAGGTACTTTAAAATTGTTTGAAAAAATGCTTTAGAAGTGCTATCATTGAAAATGTGTCCATCATTGATAGATGTTTATGCATCTCATTTTCAGGGGGACTTGGTAACAGAGGAGGCAAGAATCCCAGAAACCCATTGGCACTCAAGAAATCCAAATAAAGTCATCTTTAATTCTCTTCTCCGCCTGTTCAAAACAAAAGCCATCCATCATCAGCCACATACAAAGGATGTGTTTTCTAATATACTACTCTATCCCATTACTTTGTTTATTTACTGATTTCTCCCTGTTGAAAAATTACGTTTAAACTATAGCGGAATACCATCTTCCACCTACACAAAAGAAAAAAATCAACAGAAGAATGGATCTCTTTTATAAAATGATAATGTTTAACTAAGTATAATTTATTAATTTTATAATATTATAAATAGACAATGTACATATTAAATATTTAAATAAATAACTTTCACCAATACAAGTTGGTTTTGATTTTATTGTAAAATAAACTAAGTATAATTTATTAATTTTATAATATTATAAATAGACAATGTACATATTAAATATTTAAATAAATAACTTTCACCAATACAAGTAGGTTTTGATTTTAATGTAAAATAGGTAATACAATTAGGTCAAAATGAGTAAGACATTTGTTGCTACAGTGATACAGTAGAACCCCGATTTTATGAACTCGAAAATCCGAGCTTTTTATTTATTTTTTAATTGAAAATCAGGCTTTTTCTGTTAATGTTAACAAAATTTTCCGATCAAACAGAATATGTATTAGGTATTATTTTTTGTTTTATGATAGTCAGATGCTCAAGAGTCAGGTGGATTTGAATATGCTCAGAGTAATGACAATGACAACTGACATCAATCATGGTTTTTGTTTTTGAGTCTTGGTAGCCAGCCCAGTTAAATTGGAAGGGAGCACACCTGCCTTGTAATTGCTAGGTCATAGGTTCAATTCCTGCACAGGGCAAAAACCCTATCCTAAACACATAATCATGCTTGGAACAACTGGCTTTCTCTGATCCTGCCCTCCCCTCTTGGGACCAAAGGCTCTCTGTTGTTACAGCTCCCCCCATGAAACCTTTTTTGAAGAATCAGTGGACCAATGTGCAACTATTACCTTTACTAAACCTTTTTTGAAGAATCAGTGGACCAATGTGCAACTATTACCTTTACTAAACCTTTTTTGAAGAATCAGTGGACCAATGTGCAACTATTACCTTTACTAAACCTTTTTTGAAGAATCAGTGGACCAATGTGCAACTATTACCTTTACTAAACCTTTTTTGAAGAATCAGTGGACCAATGTGCAACTATTACCTTTACTAAACCTTTTTTGAAGAATCAGTGGACCAATGTGCAACTATTACCTTTAGTGAGATACTTACTAATGAGAGCTTTGCCAAAAGTTCCCAGCCATTTTGTCAGTAGGATATGGTATACAGGAGGTAAAAATATAAAGGTGAGGTAACTGGTAATACACAAGGTTCAGCTTTTAAAATATTCACATAATTAACACAAAAATTTGGAAACTTTTCAGAATCAGAACCGTTCAAGTCATGATATCTTATTAACTTATCCTTGTCCTCCTGATCCTTCAAAGCGTCAAAGCCAAAGAGCTAATCCAGATTTCCAGAAATCCAGAGATTCCAATCAAAAATCAAATCCAAATTCAGATCTTTCGGACTTTCGGCTTTCCATTTAGGAGGCTATGGCTGCAGTATGCTGTAAAAGGGTCACAGGATATCCACATATTTGTTTCCTGAAAGTCAAAATGAAAGTGTTAGATACATTACCATGACTTGAAAGGAAGAAATGTTAGTGCTTTACTTAATTTAATTACTGCCATAGTTGCTAATTATTCCTTAATTTAATTACCACAAAAAGGAAAAGTTCATTGGGCTCATTTATTATTTCTTCTTATCTTTGAGGTTTGATATTGTAAAAATGGAGGTCTTATCCCGTAATCAAAAAGAGGAGGACAGAATAGGTGAAAGCCGTTCTTTGAACGAAGCTTATCTTCTCGCCCATCTGATGGGGGACATACTACGGGATGGGCATGCTACGACACAGACCACATGCGTCTAATGTAGCAGTTGTTTCATTGCTACGAAATCAAAACGGCGGTAAAACACTCATCTTTTGTAAAAAAAAGTTCGCCTTCGGCGGGAATCGAACTCGCGACCCAGAACATTTTACTTACCTAATGTTGAGATCATGTCTAGCATGGAGGGCCCGTGTGAGGGGGTCAAACATTTGTCTCCTGGCCCTGATTTTCTCTCTTAGTGCAGAATGAACACCAGGCATGGAATGAAGCAGAACAGGGGCGGTATCGAGATCTTGGTATTCTGGTGGAGGAGAAAATGGAACAGCATATAGCTCATTTGTACTGCCAGGATTAGAGTGAAAAGTCCCTTTAACCCCGCAGAAGGTGCCGGGCTCGATTCCCGGAGTAAAAAAAAGTATTTTGATGGGAAACATTTTAACCGGTTATTTCTGTTTCTGGTGTTGACCCAGCACCCAAATGGGATAAAACAACCTAAACGTGTGTTTTATCGTAGAAGAACATACCATGTGATGAACCTGCTACAACACAGACCACACGAGTCTACTGGAGCCGTTGTTCCATGGTTACGAAATTAAATCGGCGGCGATTTTTTTTTTCTTCTTTCTATTATTTGACTTAAAAAAAGTTGTTGTTTACAAATGCGAAGGAATTAGATATTAAGCCATTTTCCTACGTGCGTCCCCAATTTTCTTACAATATCACTGCGAGCTTCCACGGCAGGGCAATTTATCAAGTGTGCAGCACTTCAAAAAGTATTTGTAGCGAATTCATAAACTCACCTCCAGATTCCCGCGGAGTAGCACCGTTGTTCTGCGGTTTATCCAGACCATACTTCTGTTTCAACCTTTCCACCATGTCCTTCCCAGCATACGCCTCGGACACACCTAGCCGGGCTAACATCTGACCTGGCTCCCAGCGAGCTTTCACCGAGCCTGTCTCTTCTTGAGCCGCGCTTGGGGGTTTGGTTTCCTACAAGTAGAGAACGAGATTGTGGTTACACACAGGGCTAGGCTACGCTGGGCTTGAAAAAGAAAACTAACAAAACGCCTAGCCGAGCTAACAATTGGCCTGGCTCCCAGCGAGCTTTCACCGAGCTCGTCTCTTCTTGAGCCGCGCTCGGGGGCTTTGTTTCCTGTAAGTAGAGTACGAGTGGCTACACACAGGGCCAGGCTATGCTCGCCACTTAAATACATGGGCTACTTAAAATTGTAACATTCCATCTTGATTCACAATGGTGGCGATTCAAAGTATGGTGGTTTATGTGTGTTTGGTGGGGTGGGGTGTGTGTGTTACCTACATGACTATTATCTTCCTGTGGTTAAATTAGCAGGGAGATAAACAAAACGACTAATAACTATTTACAGGACAAATATTTATAAATTACTCCAATAAAACATAACAGGTGGGGTGCGGATTAGTCAACAACAGGTGCCGTACCCCAAAAAATACGCTGAATGATTTCAGCAACAGTAAACTTGCAAAGTATTTGCTACAGAGACAGTACTTTAAATGAGTAGCGATTAATGGCGGCATTACCAGAGTTAAAACAAATTTCATGTTGGGGCACGGTTAGCCCAGTGATAAGGCGCTTGCTTGCCATGCAGAAGGTAGTCAACAACAGGTGCCGTACCCCAAAAAATACGCTGAATGATTTCAGCAACAGTAAACTTGCAAAGTATTTGCTACAGAGACAGTATTTAAAGGAGTAGCGATTACTGGCGGCATTACCAGAGTTAAAACAAATTTCATCTTGGGGCACGGTTAGCCCAGTGATAAGGCGCTTGCTTGCCATGCAGAAGCTCCCGTGTTCGAATCCCAGAGTCGACAAAAATTTGCACTCGTTTTTCGCTTGCAAAAATTTCAACGGGTTACTTTCTGGTGTTCTCGTGTTGACCCAGCACCTGAATGGGAAGTATTGTGTCTCTTCTCACGCATCTGATAAGAGGCATACTACGGGATGGACATGCTACGACACAGATCACACGAGTCTAATGTAGCAATTGTTTCATTGCTAAGAAATAAAAACGGCGGTGAAACACTCATTAATTTCGCTTGCAAAAATTTCAACGGGTTACTTTCTGGTGTTCTCGTGTTGACCCAGCACCTGAATGGGAAGTATTGTGTCTCTTCTCACCCATCTGATAAGAGGCATACTACGGGATGGGCATGCTACGACACAGATCACACGAGTCTTAATGTAGCAATTGTTTCATTGCTAAGAAATAAAAACGGCGATGAAAGTGACGAAACACTCATTAAAAAAAGTTCACTGTTCTTACCTTTACAAGACTTGCCCAGTCTACGCCTAAAGCATCACTAATGCTCGCCTTGGTGTCCAAATCTTCATCAGATGCATCTTCAAAATCCAAATCGAAATCATCAGCTAGGAGCCTCTGCGTGAGAGGATCCTGCATGGGACCACAGATGAGCGCCGAGATTTTGAAATCGGGTTCATCATCTGGGAATTTAGGTAACAAGTATTTTTTTTAGTTTGGTACACGTACCATTATCATCCTTCAATCCTTCTGGAAGGATTTCAGCAAAATGGCCATTCCTCACGAGCCAGACGGAATATTCGAATGAAACTTGAAATTCCTTCTTAAAACATAATAGACGTCTAGTTGTTTTTGAAAGAAAAATCGAGGAAAAGAAAAAAAAAAATTCAGGATTATCTGGGTTAATCAGAAGAGTCAGCTCCCATGGTGTAGTGGTCACTGCACGCGGGAGACCCGAGTTTGATTCCCGGCGGGGTCAAAAAATTTGTATCATGCAAAAGATTGATTCCCTAACTGACTAAAAAAATTCCAAGAATTAAAGAGTTTGTCTCTCATTTAAGGGAGATGTTTTAATACATGGGTTTCTGTGGGTAAACACAAGTTAAACAACATGGAATATGCTTTGGCAGCCAGGGTGTTAAGGTTGAAAAATGGCGAAAGTTGATTCCTATTGTCCCGGACCGGCGGTGATTTTCTACCGTGCTTGTCCACTCTGTGGGGCGGAGTTCGAGGCCGCTTAGGGGAAGCTTTTTTATCGGGCAGTCGACGCGGTGAGTGACTTTTGCGATCTCTTTTGTGAGGGGGTGGCGAATAATTGCCGCGTCCTTTGTCCTTCTTGTTGGCTAAAGGGGAGAATGAGGGTTTTCGGATTTAGATAGATAGCCTTATTAGTATGATATTGTTGATGTTGTAGCGGCTTTAGCTTTCGCCGAATGGTGATAGCAGAGTAAAGATAAGATATCTTTTTGTATCTGCCATACACCGGGGTAATGGTCTCTAGCCATGTTTAATTGGCTCGACCTAAACCGCAGTCAACCATTGTGAGGACTTGTGCTTATTTTTTAAAGCAGAGAGACCCTTTGAAACTGTCATCTAGGTAGGCTGGTTTGGGTTTGCTGTTCTCCTCCCTGTTTACACCTAGTCCCACAGCCAGACGCTAGTCTACTCTCTGTTTAACGTCCCCTAGCTAGACGAAGAGCCGCCAGAGAAGTATGATGTCGTGTGGTTTGGTCGTAAGGCCATTTCACAAAAAAAAAAAAAACATATTATATCGAGGTGTGTAAAGCTGTGTCCACACATAATCGACCAAGGTGAATCTATGTTGTCGAGGTATAGACACAGCCTAACAATAGGTACTTAGGTTAGAAATCACACATGGAAACTTATTATCTCGAAGAAAAATGTCTCCTTTACCTGGCGCTCCTCGATTCTGTTTGACCGGAGATACTTTTCGTTTAATTGTTCATCGTAAAATAAACAAACAATTATATGTATACTAAATGCAAGCTCGCTTCGTTCGTTGAATTATTTCACCTTAGTGCAGAATGAACACCAGGCATGGAATGAAGCAGAACAGGGGCGGTATCGAGATCTTGGTATTCTGGTGGAGGAGAAAATGGAATAGCATATACCTCATTTGTACTGCCAGGATTAGAGTGAAAAGTCCCTTTAACCCCGCAGTAAATAAGGTCTTATATAGTAAAAATAGTTGCCTTGCAGAAGGTGCCGGGCTCGATTCCCAGAATTTAAAAAAAAAAGTATTTTGATGGGAAACATTTTAACCGGTTATTTCTGTTTTTCTTCTTATCTTTGAGGTTTGATATTGTAAAAATGGAGGTCTTATCCCGTAATCAAAAAGAGGAGGACAGAATAGGTGAAAGCCGTTCCTTGAACGAAGCCTATCTTATCGCCCATCTGATGAGGGACATACTACGGGATGAGCATGCTACGACACAGACCACATGCGTCTAAAGTAGGTATTCTGCCCTGGGCGGGGGTTCGCGCCGAATTGGGTGCAGTGCGAGAGTGCGAGTGCAGGGGGGCACCTCGCCTGTCATCACCGCGAGAGCCACTGTGGGAGGATTGCTTGGAGGGTTCCACTCGGGATGCTTTGGCAAACCTGTGGAGGAGATGGGTGACAAATGAAGTGATTTGTGCTTGATTTCACACTTTTTTTTAAAGAGGTTTCATGGTGGGAAGGCTGTTATTTCCTTAGTTAAACTCATTATTCTTCTTAGCTATTTCCTCTATTCAGACGGTCGGCGTTTCTCGTCAGCCTCTCAATCAGCCCTAGCTAGGGTGATTGCTTTGGACTGAATTTGGTTTTGGCTACAATAATTACTTTCTATTTTTACGATGCATTTCCCACTCAACCTTTGCTATTTCATTAGCAAGGGACATTTCAGGCTGGTATCCTCCTTGTTTAAAGCCCCTCAGTCAGACTGAACTGGTCTACTCCCTGTTTAAAGTCCCCCCCCCCTGACTAAGCTGGTCTACTCCCTGTTTAAACTCCCTAAGGTTAGGTCAAATCAATCAAAATCATGAATCTTTGTGGTAAAGCAGAGGAGCTTTTTCACAAGTCAGTCAGTCAGTCAGTCAGTCAGTCACACAAGGGGCTGTATATATTTTAGATTACACTGGTAATGACGCCACCGGTCGCTACGCGATTAAAGTAGCTTCTCACTAGTCCTCAAGAAGCTGAGTGCACCCCGAACTACAAGCACTAAGGCGAAAAAAATTCGGGAATCGAACCCGGGACCTATATTAGCTACTTAGTAGCAAAAGTCAGGAGTTATACAACAGGAGCTGCAAATCCATACAATCTTCTTCTTCTTCTCCTCCTTCTTCTTAGCCTTTTCCTATTTAAATAGGGTCGGCGTTTCTTGACAGTCTCTTCCAGGCAGCCCTATTGTGTACCTCATGTCCCGATAAATTTTTCTCACCCAAGTCTTGATTCACACAAACCCCTCACCTTTGGTTCTCTCCCATTCGTTTCGTCTGGTTCGATCCCACTTGTTGTCTTTGCCACTTTTTGAGGATGAGTGAGGCTTCATTTTGGATTTGGACTGAAAAGAGATGATATGTTTGAAATTAGCTAACAAGGTGTCCCCATCCGAGTACTTTCTATCCCATTCTCCTTCCCCTTCATCAAACGAGCGATCCCACTTGCGTTTCTCATCCGGGTATCTTACTGACGGACTCATCCTATGAAACAGAGAGGTTTTTGAGGGTTAGGGTATGTATTTTTATTTAAAGTACCTTCCTTCGTGAATTTATTTGTTTTACTTAAAGCAGAGCCTTTTCATAACTTTTATGGGCATCTCAGCATTACTAAGTGCCTCCTTTTAATTTATTGTCATCCACTCGTATCTTCAATCTTTACACAAAAATTTGGAAACTTTTCAGAATCAGAACCGTTCAAGTCATGATATCTTATTAACTTATCCTTGTCCTCCTGATCCTTACTTTTTCGGAGTTTTGACCTCAGATTTGGATTTTTCACAACTTTTACGTAGGAATCGACCTTTTATTAATAATATTTTCCCAATTGCAACTCCTCCGTTATCTCATGGGTGACTTTTTTGTACGGGTCACAAATCGAGCTGGAAATTAGTGTTGGGAATAATCGATTATGATAATCGATTAATCGATTATTATTGATAATCGTAATCGTAATCGATTATAAAAAATGATCGAAAGTATAATCGATTATGAAAAATAATCGGAAAATCACATTTTGCACAAATCGAAAATACCTGGACATGATGACAGCTTTAATCCATTTTCAGAGAGGGATATCAAGATGTGCAGAATGTTAGAGTGATATCAAGGTTCTCTTGATATTTACGATGACTTCTTGTTCTATCTGTCTCTCTTAGATGAAACTTTGAGCTCTGATCCTTTGGATTAAAAATTGATAAGAGATTGGGTTATTTAGTGACTTTTTTTTTTAATTGAACCGTCTTATTTCGAATTCTCATTATGTTTCAGGTCCGAGCTGAATATCAAGGTCGAGGTTGAAGAAGAAGGTTCGAGAAAGGTAAGATTGTATTACTTTTTCAGGCATCCGAGTGGGGAGTGAGTGTTTCATCTCAGTATCTCACTTTTGGTTACCTGACTTTTTTAACAAGTTTATTCTTCATTTTCAAGCGTTTGCTGATAGAGGTTGTCTGTTCTCATAAATTCATTCCTCTTGAACTTTTTTCCTTGTTGCTTGAAAAATATTTAACATGTATGTCATTAGGTATGTAATTTATTGTTCTCATATCATAATTCAAAGACATTTCCTAGAAATGTTCCAATCGACATGAGAAAATTATTAAACGCACGAAATTCACTGAAAAGCCAAGTATAATATTGTTTTTCTTCTGTTCTCATATCATAATTCAAAGACATTTCCTAGAAATGTTCCAATCGACATGAGAAAATTATTAAACGCACGAAATTCACTGAAAAGACAAGTATAATATTGTTTTTCTTTCATTCCCTCCAGAGAAAACATGACGTGTCGGGACAGAGTGAAGATCTCAATGCCTCAGGACTATTGTCGCCATCTGCGATTAAAAAGGAAAAGAAGAAGAAAAAGAAAAACAAGGAAGAAGCCCCTGCTGAAGAGAGTCAGCCAGTGGTAAGTAGAAAGTTGGAACTTTTTTAGGAGTCACACACAAGAAGGCCTTCTGTTAGATTTAATTGAAACTAATGAATCCTAGTTAGCTTGAAAGGTAGCGCGTCTGCTTAGTAAGCGCTAGATCGCGGATTCGATTTTCGCCTGGGGCGTTCGTTCTTGGAACGGCTGACTTTCTCCTATCCTGTTTTTCATTCTCCCTTCAATTTCGGGAAGATACAGCCTCTGTTGTTAAGTTCCCTCTATCAAACACTTTGGTTTCATTATTTTCAGGACGAATCAACAGAAGTGAAGAAAGAGAAGAAGAAAAAGAAGAAAGACAAGGAACAAGCTAACAGTTCTAACTGAGAGAAGAAATGAAAACATGAAGGCAATTCTGAGAAGTGACTCGAGCAGAACATTTCAGATCCCACGTCGAGTCTTTTGTGCAGTATCCTATAATTCCTATACTCTCCATTCATATTTTCATCAATTTGAGAGTTGAGTAAAAATTGGTCATAACCCAAACAGAGAAGTGATTTGTGTGTTTGTACAGGCTTCATTAATGACTCCAAATTGAGCTGGCCGTTTTGGGTGAAGTGAATGACTTTTTTTTACAAGTGAGAAACCCCATTTGGTGTTCTAGACTACCCATTTCGGAGAATACACATGTGACTTTTGTCCTAATTAGACCCTTCAGTTTTCTGTACGATTTCGATTTGAGAATTCCTTTGTCATTTGTTGGTTCATGTGACGGTGGGAAAAATCCCTGGTAATTTCGAACCATAATTTCTGTGTATGGCTAGGCGGCTAGGTACATACATATTATGTATCTATTCAAGTTGGTCTTTTTAGCCAGTTTAAATTACTGACTAAGGCACCATTGTTTTGTTGATTGACAGTTTTCATTTGTGTAATATATCAATAAAGTTGAAGTTTTTTATAATAAAAGAAATTCTCTGTTTTCTTTCCAAAGAGGAAAATAAATTAAGTTTAGATAGAGTTAGTTAAGTATGTTCATCATTTATTGAACTGTAGGTAGGCACACAATAAATTAAAATACAATAGGAACAAAGGAACATACATAATGAGCATTACAGTTATTGTTCGATTTTCGCCTGGGGCGTTCGTTCTTGGAACGGCTGACTTTCTCCTATCCTGTTTTTCATTCTCCCTTCAATTTCGGGAAGATAAAGCCTCTGTTGTTAAGTTCCCTCTATCAAACACTTTGGTTTCATTATTTTCAGGACGTATCAACAGAAGTGAAGAAAGAGAAGAAGAAAAAGAAGAAAGACAAGGAACAAGCTAACAGTTCTGACTGAGAGAAGACATGAAAACATGAAGGCAATTCTGAGAAGTGACTCAAGCAGAATATTTCAGATCCCACGTCGAGTCTTTTGTGCAGTATCCTATACTCTCCATTCATATTTTCATTAATTTGAGAGTTGAGTAAAAATTGGTCATAACCCAAACAGAGAAGTGATTTGTGTGTTTGTACAGGCTTCATTAATGACTCCAAATTGAACTATTTTTGGGTGAAGTGAATGACTTTTTTTTACAAGTGAGAAACCCAATTGGTGTTCTAGACCTACCCATTTCGGAGAATACACATGTGACTTTTGTCCTAATTAGACCCTTCAGTTTTCTGTACGATTTGAGAATTCCTTTGTCATTTGTTGGTTCATGTGACGGTGGGAAAAATCCCTGGTAATTTCGAACCATCATTTCTGTGTATGGCTAGGTACGTATTATGTATCTATTCAAGTTGGTCTTTTTAAATTTAAAATTACTGACAGTTTAAATTACTGACCAAGGCACCATTGTTTTGTTGATTGACCGTTTTCATTTGTGTAATATATCAATAAAGTTGAAGTTTTTTTATAATAAAAGAAATTCTGTGTTTTCTTTCCAAAGAGGAAAATAAATCAAGTTTAGATAGAGTTAGTTAAGTATGTTCATCATTTATTGAACTGTAGGTAGGCACACAATAAATTAAAAATACAATAGGAACAAAGGAACATACATAATGAGCATTACCTGGGTAATTATGCAGAAGTCACGTCCCGTGGAAAAGAACAGCTCCTTTTGTATTTTACGTAACCCTATAATAACACTAATCACTGCTCTAATTGTGAAAACTCCTTCTTGTGTTTAACCTAACCCTATAATAACACTGGTCACTGCTTGTTTGTGTCAGTTCCTTTGGTAGCAATATTCCACGGACGTGACTTCTGCACAAGTACCCTACGGAATATTTAAATGGAAATGAGATAATACTTATACATTTTAGATAATACTTCAGATCTGAGTAGAACAGGTTGTGGCTGAGATATTTTTCACCCGTTTGTATTATGCAAAATTTTCTGACAGAATAGTCTATTTTCATCCAAGATACACAAGTCTACGAAGTTTCATGTAAATTGGCCCAGCAGCTCACATGGAAACTTAACACCATTCAGAATGGTGGAGCCTGGATGTTAAACTAACTAAGCATACAATACAATACATCCTACTGAGGGAGATGAAGCTTGTATAAAATTATTATGTATCCACTGAATATATCCAGCTGTCAAAATAATACAAAATTTGATAAAACAAATTAAAGAAAGATCATTGATTTCAAGTCTCACTTTTTATTTTCCTATCTACTGGGCTGGGTTTTAGGCTTTGGCATCTTTGCAAGGAGGGCTTGGATTTCCTTCTTCTCATCATAAGATTTCCACAGATCAAACAAATTCACAATGAGCCGGGCTATTTCCTGAATCTTTTCCAAGTCCACATTCAGTTCTGCAAACCAAGACTTGAGATCTTTTTGTAATATCACACATGCTATTTGAAGGCAACCTGTGGAGGAAGAAAAGGTTAATTTTAATTATTGAACATGGCTAATATTCTGAATGAAGTGATTTTTTTCTTTTTTACTTTGAAATTCCATATAAGTAGGCACCTTATTTTGATTATTATTATTTTTGTATAATTTAATCAAGATTAGGTGCAATTTCAACTGATGGAGTAAACTTTTTTCCTTGTTGGTTTTTGAAAAAAAAAAAAAAAAAAAAAACTCAGGATTATCTGGGTTAATCAGAAGAGTCAGCTCCCATGGTGTAGTGGTCACTGCACGCGGGGGACCCGAGTTTGATTCCCGGCGGGGTCAAAAAATTTGTATCGTGCAAAAGATTAATTCCGTGACTGACTAAAAAAATTCCAAGATTTAGCGAGTTTGTCTCTCATGTTAAGGGAGATGTTTTAATACATGGGTTTCTGTGGGTAAACACAAGTTAAACAACATGGAATATGCTTTGACAGCCAGGGTGTTAAGGTTGAAAAATGGCAAAAGTGCCACAGAGAAGAATAATGAAATACGGCTATACGTATACATACCTGACACGTTAGACCCCGGTTCGGAATCGAACCCTTCCTCATCTCTGTTGAGTATTTCATCGGGATCGTCACTAATATCGCTCAGCACTTCCGCCAATTCTTCTCCCGATCTTCCGCCCCTGGGCTCCCGCTTGGACACAGATCGCTTCCCATCAGGACCTCCCCGACGGGGCCACTCCATACCATCATTCCATTCCCCTGTGTCCCAGTCTGGAGAAGAGCGAGCGAAACAAGGTTAGGTCAAATCAATCAAAATCATGAATCTTTGTGGTAAAGCAGAGGAGCTTTTTCACAAGTCAGTCAGTCAGTCAGTCAGTCACACAAGGGGCTGTATATATTTTAGATTACACTGGTAATGACGCCACCGGTCGCTACGCGATTAAAGTAGCTTCTCACTTGTCCTCAAGAAGCTGAGTGCACCCCGAACTACAAGCACAGAGGCGAAAAAAATTCGGGAATCGAACCCGGGACCTATATTAGCTACTTAGTAGCAAAAGTCAGGAGTTATACAACAGGAGCTGCAAATCTATACAATCTTCTTCTTCTTCTCTTCCTTCTTCTTAGCCTTTTCCTATTTAAATAGGGTCGGCATTTCTTGACAGTCTCTCCCAGGCAGCCCTATCGTGTACCTCATGTCCCGATAAATTTTTCTCACCCAGGTCTTGATTCACACAAACCACTCACCTTTGGTTCTCTCCCATTCGTTTCGTCTAGTTCGATCCCACTTGTTAAGAACCCCGATTTTATGAACTCGAAAATCCGAGCTTTTTATTTATTTTTTAATTGAAAATCAGGCTTTTTCTGTTAATGTTAACAAAAATTTCCGATTTTTTATTAAAACCCTCACAAAAATTGTGAAGAATAATGCTAATATGAACATATTTTGTCCTTTCAGTTATATAATATGTTACTAAAAGGACAAAAAATCAATAAATAAGCATTTACTGTCGAGAATTTGCCATGTTTTCTAATGTAACCCCGATTTTATGAACTACCCCCATCCGAGTACTTTCTATCCCATTCTCCTTCCCCTTCATCAAACGAGCGATCCCACTTGCGTTTCTCATCCGGGTATCTTACTGAGGGACTCATCCTATGAAACAGACAGGTTTTTGAGGGTTAGGGTATGTATGTATTTTTATTTTAAATACCTTCCTTCGTGAATTTATTTGTTTTACTTAAAGCAGAGCCTTTTTATAACTTTTATGGGCATCTCAGCATTACTAAGTAAGTGCCTCCTTTTAATTTATTGTCATCCACTCGTATCTTCAATCTTTTTATACGTGGTGATGCCGCCACTGATCACTACTCGATTAAAGTCAATTGTCCTCACGAGGGTGCGTGCACCCTGAACTCCAAGTAGAGCCGAAAAAACCTCGACCCCACCGGGAATCGAACCCGGAACCTCCGGCGTGCAAGCATAGTGTAATGCCCACTCGGCCACGGAGGTTGTTCATCGTAAAATAAACAAACAATTATATGTATACTAAATGCAAGCTCGCTTCGTTCGTTGAATTATTTCACTACTCACCTCTCATTTGAAGGATAGAGATATTGGAAAAATCCTACAATGCTGCAGTGAGCACTAAAGTTGTGACATAATAACACAAAGAAACTGCATTTACAAAATTTAATCAGCTCTCATGGCGTAGTGGTCACTGCGCTCGCCTTGCACGCGGGAGAGCCGGGTTCGATTCCCGGCGGGGTCAAGAAATTTGTATCATGCAAATGATTGATACCGTGACTGGCTGTTGCGGGGCCCACTCAGCCTCGTGAGGAAAATGAGTAGCTATGTAATATAATGCGCATAGCGACCGGTGCCAGCATGGTAGGTAAACATTGGATTTTAGGATTATTGAGATATTGGAAAAATCCTACAGTGCTGCAGTGAGCACCAAAGTTGTGACATAATAACACAAAGAAACTGCATTTACATTACAAATCCCCCGTTACAAAACTTTAGCTGGTAACCATACACTGATATTTGGATTTATACCCCTGCCTCGGTGGTGTAGTGGTCAAGACGCTCGCCTGGTAAACAGGTGGGCGTGGGTTTGATCCCACACTGTCTTCCCTGCTCCTCATTCCAGATTCATAATCCCTGGACCCAGCCCTGCTTGTATGTTCTGAATGCACCCTGTCCAAACCTCGGTCTCTTGGTCTTTCCTTATCCATACCTGCCAATACAGCGAAGAACACGGTCAGTATAAACATTGACCGCTAGGCTATGCACTGGTAGTTTTTTTTTTCCTTTTCCCATATACAAACGGGGTCGGCGTTTTTCGTCGGCCTCTCAATCAGCTCTAGAGTAATCGCTTTAAGGCCAACTGGTATTGGCTAAACAAAATTTTCCGAGTGGATGCTTTTCGCACTCAATCTTCAATATAGCATAAGGAAATTTGGACTAGTCTACTTCCTGGTTATAGTCCCCTAGCTAGACGCTCATCTACTCTCTGTTTATAGTCCCTGATCAAGACATCAGCTAGGCTAAATAAAGCGCTGAAATTACCTGGTGTGCGTCCTTTATCTTTGTCACTCCCTCGGTCCCCCAGATAGCTCTTTCTCTCCAGAATGCGATCCAGTATTCTGCCCTGGGCGGGGGTTCGCGCCGAATTGGGTGCAGTGCGAGAGTGCGAGTGCAGGGGGGCACCTCGCCTGTCATCACCGCGGGAGCCACTGTGGGAGGATTGCTTGGAGGGTTCCACTCGGGATGCTTTGGCAAACCTGTGGAGGAGATGGGTGACACTTTTTTAAAGAGGTTTCATGGTGGGAAGGCTGTTATTTCCTTAGTTAAACTCATTATTCTTCTTAGCTTTTTCCTCTGTTCAGACGGTCGGCGTTTCTCGTCAGCCTCTCAATCAGCCCTAGCTAGGGTGATTGCTTTGGACTGATATTTGGTTTTGGCTACAATAATTACTTTCTATTTTTACGATGCATTTCCCACTCAACCTTTGCTATTTCATTAGCAAGGGACATTTCAGGCTGGTATCCTCCCTGTTTAAAGCCCCTCAGTCAGACTGAACTGGTCTACTCCCTGTTTAAAGTCCCCCAGCCAGACTTTGTTAAGACTAAGGAAACATTCCTTTAACAAGCGAAATTTCAGTCTGGTATGCTCCCTGTTTAAAGTCCCCCAGCCAAAGATAAACTATTCACCTATCAGGTTCCTTATGGCGCCTGACGTCTGTTCCTCTCTCCCGGTCAGGTCTCTCGCGGGGCTTGAAATCTCTGTCCTTGTCCCTCCTATCCACCTCTCTCTTCTTAGCGTCTTGTCTCGCCTTGTCTGGAGATTTGCGTCGCTCCTTCTCCAACTCAGCCTCCCTCAGGAGGCGACATTTCTCCCGTAACCTTTCATCCTCACCTGGAGAAGAAAAAAAAAATCAAAATTAAAAAGAGTTAGGTAACTTTCGAGGGTATACAAAACACTTGGTAAAACAACTTAAAATAAAGAGGGGAAAATGATGACAATCTGCTCTTTTTTTTTATTTACAGATTTACAAGATTTTAAAATTTTAAACTAATAAACCAAAAAAAGTTAATGGGTAAAAAAAAGAAAAAAAAATCGTTCCGAGAACGAACCCAATCTGTTTAGGGGGCGAAGCCTTCCTCCCGAGCACGAAGGGCTAGTCCTAAACAGATGAGATTCTTCCTCAAAACGCCTGGCTTTCTATTAACCTGTCCTTCTCTCTTCGACATTGGGACGATACCTCCGATTCTTGATCAAAAAAGCATAGTAAAATAAAAGTAATCTTACGTTTGTCATGTCCAGTATTTCTTCTGTTATCCTCCTTGATATGTTTATCGAATCTTCCTTTCACATTCTTTTGCTGTTTGCCTCCTCTGTCAACATTCCTGAAAATACCATCATACTTATTAGATACAATCTTCATCTCTACAATAAGTAGAAAAGCGAGATCAATTTACAGACTGATCAGTCTGATCGCTCTATCTCCAGAACCGTCCTTTCACATTCTTTTGCTGTTTGCCTCCTCTGTCAACATTCCTGAAAATACCATCATACTTATTAGATACAATCTTCATCTCTACATTAAGTAGAAAAGCGAGATCACTTTACACACTGATCACTCTATCTCCAGAACCTCAACACCTAGAAAGCTGAAATTGGGTAGGAATGTTCCAGCATAATAGTTTTACCATGTATAAAGTTGGCCATAAAAAAATTATAGTGAAATAAAGAAGATAATTTGATAGAGGGAACTGTAACTGCTAGGGTCTTATCATCCCAAAATCAAAGAGAGAAAACAGGATAGGAGAAAGCTAGCCGTTCGGAGAGAGAACATTATCCGTTCAGGATAAAATCCGCCCCGGGCGAGAATCGCACCCGGGGCCTAGCGCTTGTAAGGCAGACGCGCTACCAACCAAGCTAACTAGGCTGGCAAAGAAGAAGATGAATATTGATATTCTCACCGATCTAAATTCCTCCTCAACGGAGGACTCTTGCGTTGCAAGTTGTTTCCTGGGCGAGAATCGCACCCGGGGCCTAGCGCTTGTAAGGCAGACGCGCTACCAACCAAGCTAACTAGGCTGGCAAAGAAGAAGATGAATAATGATATTCTCACCGATCTAAATTCCTCCTCAACGGAGGACTCTTGCGTTGCAAGTTGTTCCCCCTCTGATTCCTATTGTCCCGGACCGGCGGTGATTTTCTACCGTGCTTGTCCACTCTGTGGGGCGGAGTTCGAGGCCGCTTAGGGGAAGCTTTCTTATCGGGCAGTCGACGCGGGGAGTGACTTTTGCGATCCCTCTTGTGAGGGGGTGGCGAATAATTGCCGCGTCCTTTGTCCTTCTTGTTGGCTAAAGGGGAGAATGAGAGTTTTCAGATTTAGATAGATAGCCTTATAAGTATGATATTGTTGATGTTGTAGCGGCTTTAGCTTTCGCCGAATGGTGATGGCAGAGTAAAGATAAGATATCTTTTTGTATCTGCCATACACCGGGGTGATGGTCTCTAGCCATGTTTAATTGGCTCGTCCTAAACCCCAGTCAACCATTGTGAGGACTTGTGCTTATTTTTTAAAGCAGAGAGACCCTTTGAAACCTGTCATCTAGGTAGGCTGGCTTGGGTTTGCTGTTCTTCTCCCTGTTTATACCTAGTCCCACAGCCAGACGCTAGTCTACTCTCTGTTTAACCTCCCCTAGCTAGACGAAGAGCCGCCAGAGAAGTATGATGTCGTGTGGTTTGGTCGTAAGGCCATTTCACAAAAAAAAAAAAAAAAAAAAAAAAAAAAAAAAAAAAAAAAAAAAAAATAAAGCTGTGTTCCACAACATAATCGACAAGTCGATCGACAAAGATAGACTAGCGTTCGGAGCTATAGTCGATCCACAATAGATGTAGAAATCACACTGGAATATAATTCCGCAGAAAAAACCCCTAACTGTATGACGGGACTTCGCTTATTAGGTTTAGACTAACAGATACTGTTCAAAACTACTAATTCTCACATGGAAACTGTATTCACTCGAAGTCTACTTCCACTGACCTGGCGCTCTCGATTCTGTAGGACAGCGATACTGGTTGCCTTGAATAGATTGTCGTACTCGTGTCGGACTTGACTGGGGAACTCTCTTCTTGTACTTCCTTTTGGTCAACACAAAGCCTTTGGGATTTCGGACGACCTTCTTGTCGGGGAATGCACGGCTTTCCCTACTAGTGAAAAAAAAAAATCAAGACTCAAAGAAGGTGAGTTATATGGGCTTCCAACAATTCTTATTTTCATTAATGACATTTCATTCTAACATTTAATTATTTTTAATAATGCAGTCTGCTAAGTCTGGCTAAATTTTGAAATACAAAAACAACACTTTGTCACAAATCCGAAACTGACTGACTGCTTCTGTACTTCATTAGCCTACCATTAAGAGTGGATTTCTCAAAATTACCCCAACCCATACCCTCTGAGCTACCAAGTAAGATCGTATTGTTAAAAAATACTTTACTTGTGTTTCTGGAATGAGCGAGGCTTGTGCTTGGGAGAGGGTGAAGAGGAGGCCGAATGTCTCTTCTGTTTGTAGCGAGCAGCGGATGGTGTTTCCTCTGATGAAGAACTGGAGGAGGAGCTCTGTGATGAAGAAGATCCAGATGAAGACGAAGAAGACGAGGAAGAGCTGTGCTGCAAAATTAAGAAGCAAAAAGGTCGCAGGTCATTCTCAGTAAGTCTGGATTACTTATATGACTTTAAAAAAAAGTTATAATAGAGGGAACTGTTGTCCCGAAATCAAAGAGAGAACAGGATTACAGGATAGGAAAAAGACAGCCATTCCAAGAAAGACCACTCCATGGCAATCAAACCCGCGACCGCTTATAATAGTCCTAAACAAAAATGGACGTGTCACACAAGGGATCAGGAAGAGACCGCCTTAAATAATACAAGGCAGGCGCGCCACTTAACTGTACCAGAAGGTGAGAATTAAATTTATTTTCTCTGAGCCAAGTTTAGACAATGTGACACTAGTATGGCCATGAGAAAAGACTGAAAAATTGGTATTTTCAGAAGGGAGAAAAAGGAGCTCTTACCTTCCGTTTCTTTTCTGCCACAACTTTGTGTTTAGATCGGCCATGATGTTTACTCCTTGAGGTATGGTGGTCAGATTTGACCTCAGCGTTCAGCAATTCTCTTCTCAGTAGTTCAAGTCGTTTTTCCAACACTTTCTCATCAGCATATTCCAAATCAGTTTGATCCCAACTGTCCCAATTCTGATCGGGACTGCTCCTGTCTTTGCCACTTTTTGAGGATGAGTGAGGCTTCATTTTGGATTTGGACTGAAAAGAGATGATATGTTTGAAATTAGCTAACAAGTACTTTTTTCTGTAATTAAATAATAGGTAATTAGGTGTGACATAGACATCTCAGCCCAATGAAGAAGCTGTAATAAAATTCAGTGTTGTGAAAAATCCACCAACTAAGTAGGTACATGAAAAAAAAAGTGTTTTGTTAGAGCCCATGAGTAAGGAATAGATACCAACTTACATGATGTCCAGATATGCCTGGCTTGCTGATATCCTGAGTATCAGATCCTGATAAGTTTATGTGAGAACCAACATACCTGAAAATGTGAACAACCATGTTTTTTTCATTATTTTGATAATAAATTACATAGTACAATTTTTTACAAGTTTTTTTATAATTAAAATAATAGTTACATTTTTATTTATTTATTTACAAATTACAAAGTAAAAGAACTGTACTAGTTGTGTAAGGTATGAAAAAAAAACTTTGAAATTTATGGAGGAATGTTAAAGACCAATCCATCCAATAACATGAATTTAAAACACTTCAAATTTAAGGGTTGGTAGGTAAGTAAGTTAGTATAGTTAGTACATTAATTATTAATATAAAGTTAAACTTACAAAACCCTGCACCAAAAAAGTATGCATCAAACATGAAATATAACTCTTAATAGATAGTGAAAAACAAAAGTTATTAATAGGTACCTATCTACCCAAGTAACCTTTTTTTCTTCACACACATATTTCAATCTTTTAATATTCTATTATTTAATAATAATTCTATGCATACAATGGTTGGTAAATGATGAAAATGAGAGGACTATGTTGTCGAGGTATAGACACAGCCTAACAATAGGTACTTAGGTTAGAAATCACACATGGAAACTTATTATCTCGAAGAAAAATGTTTCCTTTACCTGGCGCTCCGCGATTCTGTTTGACCGGAGATACTTTTCGTTTAACAGGTGGCGTAGCTCGGTGTCGGGACTTGACTGGGGAACTCTTCTTGTACTTCCCTTTGGTCACAAAGCCTTTGGGATTTCGGACGACCTTCTTGTCGGGGGATGCACGCTTTTCCCTAGTGAAAAAAAAAAATCAAGACTCAAGAAGGTGAGTTATATGGGGTTCCAACAATTCTATTTGCATTTCTTAAGACATTCATTCTAACATTTAATTATTTTTAATAATGTCAGTCTGGTAAGTCTGTAAATTTTGAAAACAAAAACAACATTTTGTCACAAATCCGAAACTGACTGACTGACTGCTTCTGTACTTCATTAGCCTACCATTAAGAGTAGATCTTGTACTTCCCTTTGGTCACAAAGCCTTTGGGATTTCGGACGACCTTCTTGTCGGGGGATGCACGCTTTTCCCTAGTGAAAAAAAAAATCAAGACTCAAGAAGGTGAGTTATATGGGGTTCCAACAATTCTATTTCTTAAGACATTCATTCTAACATTTAATTATTTTTAATAATGTCAGTCTGATAAGTCTGTAAATTTTGAAAACAAAAACAACATTTTGTCACAAATCCGAAACTGACTGACTGCTTCTGTACTTCATTAGCCTACCATTAAGAGTGGATTTCTCAAAATTACCCCAACCCATACCCTCTGAGCTACCAAGTAAGATCGTATTGTTAAAAAATACTTTACTTGTGTTTCTGGAATGAGCGAGGCTTGTGCTTGGGAGAGGGTGAAGAGGAGGCCGAATGTCTCTTCTGTTTGTAGCGAGCAGCGGATGGTGTTTCCTCTGATGAAGAACTGGAGGAGGAGCTCTGTGATGAAGAAGATCCAGATGAAGACGAAGAAGACGAGGAAGAGCTGTGCTGCAAAATCAAGAAGCAAAAAGGTCGCAGGTCATTCTCAGTAAGTCTGGATTATATAACTTTCCTCTGATGAAGAACTGGAGGAGGAGCTCTGTGATGAAGAAGATCCAGATGAAGACGAAGAAGACGAGGAAGAGCTGTGCTGCAAAATTAAGAAGCAAAAAGGTCGCAGGTCATTCTCAGTAAGTCTGGATTACTTATATGACTTTAAAAAAAAGTTATAATAGAGGGAACTGTTGTCCCGAAATCAAAGAGAGAACAGGATTACAGGATAGGAAAAAGACAGCCATTCCAAGAAAGACCACTCCATGGCAATCAAACCCGCGACCGCTTATAATAGTCCTAAACAAAAATGGACGTGTCACACAAGGGATCAGGAAGAGACCGCCTTAAATAATACAAGGCAGGCGCGCCACTTAACTGTACCAGAAGGTGAGAATCACAATAAGAAATACACAGGAAGCAGAGACTGCGGGAGAGAAAACTTTTCCTCGCTCGCCTAATATTTGAGTTTCGTTTATGTTTGTAGTTTGATAACTACAAGTTCGGCCATGCCTTTTCCACAAGTTTGGCCATGCCTCGGGATGAACTAGCGGGATTCCGGAGCGAAGCGACGGAATTCAGCTAGTTAGTTCATAAAATCGGGGTTCTACTGTACTTATTTTACTTAAAAAAAAGAAGAAGAATTGATAATACTTGGAAAAATATGAGTCATGAAAAGAGGAAGTAAAACTACTAGACTACTAGAGCATAAATAAATGTTAATTTATTATGTTTCTACACGAATGATAAGGCCTACCGCATATTGGGAACATAATCAAGTGACTTTTTGGTTGATATGTTACCGCCCGACTGCAATTACGCTTCGAATGTGCAGCAGGGCTAGTTCTTTGCTTGATTAAAAAAAAATTGCATTTTAAGTGAAAATCCATTGAACGTCAATGTAGTGTCAGTGCCCACATTTAGGAGGCTATGGCTGCAGTATGCTGTAAAAGGGTCACAGGATATCCACATATTTGTTTCCTGAAAGTCAAAATGAAAGTGTCACTGTCTTCCCTGCTCCTCATTCCAGATTCATAATCCCTGGACCCAGCCCTGCTTGTATGTTCTGAATGCACCCTGTCCAAACCTCGATCTCTTGGTCTTTCCTTATCCATACCTGCCAATACAGCAAAGAACACGGTCAGTATAAACATTTACCGCTAGGCTATGCACTGGTAGTTTTTTTTTTCCTTTTCCCATATACAAACGGGGTCGGCGTTTTTCGTCGGCCTCTCAATCAGCTCTAGAGTAATCGCTTTAAGGCCAACTGGTATTGGCTAAACAAAATTTTCCGAGTGGATGCTTTTCGCACTCAATCTTCAATTTAGCATAAGGAAATTTGGACTAGTCTACTTCCTGGTTATAGTCCCCTAGCTAGACGCTCATCTACTCTCTGTTTATCAAGACATCAATCGGCCATGATGTTTACTCCTTGAGGTATGGTGGTCAGATTTGACCTCAGCGTTCAGCAATTCTCTTCTCAGTAGTTCAAGTCGTTTTTCCAACACTTTCTCATCAGCATATTCCAAATCAGTTTGATCCCAACTGTCCCAATTCTGATCGGGACTGCTCCTGTCTTTGCCACTTTTTGAGGATGAGTGAGGCTTCATTTTGGATTTGGACTGAAAAGAGATGATATGTTTGAAATTAGCTAACAAGTACTTTTTTCTGTAATTAAATAATAGGTAATTAGGTGTGACATAGACATCTCAGCCCAATGAAGAAGCTGTAATAAAATTCAGTGTTGTGAAAAATCCACCAACTAAGTAGGTACATGAAAAAAAAAGTGTTTTGTTAGAGCCCATGAGTAAGGAATAGATACCAACTTACATGATGTCCAGATATGCCTGGCTTGCTGATATCCTGAGTATCAGATCCTGATAAGTTTATGTGAGAACCAACATACCTGAAAATGTGAACAACCATGTTTTTTTCATTATTTTGATAATAAATTACATAGTACAATTTTTTACAAGTTTTTTTATAATTAAAATAATAGTTACATTTTTATTTATTTATTTATTTACAAATTACTAAGTAAAAGAACTGTACTAGTTGTGTAAGGTACCTATGAAAAAAAAAAAACTTTGAAATTTATGGAGGGATGTTAAAGACCAATCCAATAACATGAATTTAAAACACTTCAAATTTAAGGGTTGGTAGGTAAGTAAGTATAGTTAGTACATTAATTATTAATATAAAGTTAAACTTACAAAACCCTGCACCAAAAAAGTATGCATCAAACATGAAATATAACTTTTAATAGATGATGAAAAACAAAAGTTATTAATAGGTATCTACCCAAGTAACCTTTTTTTCTTCACACACATATTTCAATTTTTTAATATTCTATTATTATTATGTATTTTTTCTCTTAAAAATATTTGGATGCATACAAATGATGAAAACGAGAGGAGGGGGGTATGACATAGAAAAAAAGACACCAACAAGTCCAAGAAAAACTTAAAGAGGTTAACATGAAAACAATAATGATTAACCACACCAGAAATATGTATAATGTTAACATTTACTTTAGCTGAGGAAAAAAACTATACAGTGTTAATTAATTTCCATGAATTTGTCAAATAAAAATCTCATTTACTTGCAATTTTTTCCATTTGGACATGTACCCGTTTTTAACCAGCTTGAACAATACACAATACTTTTGCTGGATGACTTTCCACCTAGTCTTTCAAATACACTCTGTCTTGATGCTGAATTCTCATTTCTATGTTTTGTCATTATTTAGAAATCTACATGAAAACAAAAAAGTGTTCAACACAGGTATTAATGTCTTCATATTGGTCTTGGGCCACAGATATTTGCATCTCACAGCAAGGTGGTATATTTAACAGGCATATGTACCAAGGAACATAACACCTTGATAACCTCATGGGGAAAATTACATTGCTAGGGCAAGAAAAGGAAAATATTTATATACCATATTTGCATCTCACAGCAAGGTGGTATATTTAACAGGCATATGTACCAAGGAACATAACACCTTGATAACCTCATGGGGAAAATTACTTTGCTAGGGCAAGAAAAGGAAAATATTTATATATATAATTACGTTATGGAGGGACAAACTGAAACATACCTTCATAGGCCAAGTGAACCCTACACCCAACAGCCATTACACTTGATTCATGATACTTGGAATTCATCCAATCTTCATGATCCAATTAGTAACCTTTGAAACCAATGCCCAAAGCAGATTTTTCCTGAAAAACAAAGAGATTGATTAAAATCTGGTCAGCTTAGCTTGAAATGTAGTGCACCTACCTAGTGATGGGTTGTGAGGTTGATACTAACCTGAGGCAAACATAATCCTGGGTCAATTGTAAACCCAAGAAATCTATTTGGAGTATCCTTTGTCATTATCATTAGGCAGCCTACTGTTGGGCAGGAAGGTGGCACACACAATTCTGTCTGAAGTTTGGAAACTTTGGAGAAAACAGTACCCAACTGAATAAATGTATTTCAAAAAAGATTAACAAGTAAAGGGTTTTACCTTCTATTGAAGAAAACGCTGTGATGGTCCACTATCTCAGGTCACTGAAAGCTCAAGCTCAAAGGGTTCCAAAGTTCCAAGTTGAAGGTAGTCCAAGTCCAAACACCCAAATTTGCAAATTTCAGAGAATTCAGATTCAGACAGGCAAATTTGCAAATTGAAATAATTTTTTTTTAGCTGAGAGCTGAACAGTGTTGCCAGATCACAAAAATGAATTACCGTACTTTTCTTTCAAAGGGATAATTTTTTATCCCACGTCTTTACTACATTTGTGCAATAGTCCTAAACTAAAATGGACGCGGCACATTAGGGATCAGGAAGAGACCGCCTTAACATAATAAGGCCGTGGTTATGAACAGGGCTGAGATGAGCTCGGACGACGTGAGATAGCTGTTCCGGCGGCAATTTTTAAAATTCATTTTATATTTATTTTTGTTTGCTTTGTAATTTGCTTGTTTTTAATAGCTAATATAAATGAAAAGTATAATATAAACGTGCAAACTAAAGATAAAAAGTAAAAAATGAATTCAGATTGTACAAGTTGCGGAAAAAAAATCAAAAATTCGAATTTCCCGCCAACTTTACACGCAAAAAGGCCGACGATGGCCTACGATGGCCCTGTTCATAACCACGGCCTAATAAAAATCCCACGTCTTTACTACATTTGAATGAAAACGCATTTTTATCAATCAGCTGATTTTTATAAACAAGAACACAAATTTGGGACAGGGGGATTAGGGATTTTTGCAAAATTTCCCATTTTCCAAATTTTCAGACTCAACACTCAAAATTCATAAAAGTTATTCGAGTTTTCTTTCCTTTTCGTTTTTTATTTGTTGTACCTAACACCAGAGGCCAGAAATATCTTACATCATGAGTCTTCTGTCTCTGCTGAAGCAAACTAGAGTCAATAGATTGATAGTGCCTCTCACAAGAACTCTGGCAAAAGATGTTGCACCTTTCAATGATATTGAAACACACACAGGCCAGGTAAGATAACTACCTCATTACCTACTGATAACAACTGAGCAGTGGATTACCAAATCTGAAAAGAGAGACTGAATTCAGAGTCCAATCAAGACCAAAAAGTAAGGTTCTTGTGTATTAGTTTGCATAATGCATTCCGCACACAGCAATCTGTAAAAAGATCAACATTTGGGAGGTATGCCATAGTTTGTGTACCAAGCTTTATGTCTCAGCTAGATTTCATAGTAATATTAATTTCAGTTTTTTCTTTATTTCAGAAATTTGAAAAGGATGATTACAGACCTGTGAGATTTGTTGACAAGGAAAAACATGTGAATACTCAATTTGCCATTGATTTGATAGCAGAGGTTCCTCCTAAGCCATGCAAGGAGAGAGTTGTTTGGTGTGATGGTGGCAGTGGACCCACTGGTCATCCTAAAGTATACATAAATCTGGTTAGTTATAGTATGAGTATGAACATACAACCTAGATGTTAAAGGCACTTCAGAAGGGTTGCTCTTTTAACATTTTGTGTATGTACTTGTATCCTAATAAAACTGTATAAAATGATATCAATATTGTTGAGTTGATAAACCCAACATTTTATTATTTAATAATATCATGTGGTTTTAACCTGTATAAAATGATATCAATATTGTTGAGTTGATAAACCCAACATTTTATTATTTAATAATATCATGTGGTTTTAACTTTTTTTTTTTTATTTCTGTTTCAGGACAAACCTGGAAATCATTCATGTGGTTACTGTGGACTAAGATTTTTCAAAGAAGACTCACACCACCATTAACTCTCAAGTTACTGTGGGGTCAAACTGTAAATAAATAATAAGCATCTTATTGTAGTTATTTAGACTGACTTGTTGAATGGTTTCATTTCCTTTATCCTATGGATTATTACTTGGAACCAGTTTTCCAGCAAAAGACACAGTTTGAAATTTTCCAAGTATTTATGGAAATGATACCTGACTGAATGTGTGGTGGGGTCCAAATAGATTCACAAGGGAAATAAAGTCTTGGCACACAACACTATTCTCACTCTCAAACAGATAATTTGATCTATTGTGACTAGTGTTTTTCTATAGTGTACCAGCATTGATAATACATTTGGGTCTTCCTCTCTTCAAGGAACCATCTTTCTAACATCATGTTTGAATTCCCTTAAGGATCAACAATGTCCATTGTCGTCATTGGGTATGGTTTTTTGTCCTTGGTATTTTTTTTTAATTTACTTACAAAATAAAATAAATACAAGAATAAAAACTTACATTCAATTTAGTCAAATAATATAGTTTTTATTCCTAGGTAATTCTTTAAATAATATTTTTATTATGATTAGTACTTAATATTTTAAAGAAGAAGTTTGATAAAATAAAAATAGTATGAAAAGAGTACATAGTTCTACAGCAGTAATTCAGGAATAAGGGGTGTATAATTAACTGCTCAAACATAATAGTGTTGTAGTGCCCAATTTGATTGATTTAAATCAAATTAAAGGTACTTCAACCATTGTAATTTAATAGATGCATCTATGCAAACTACTAAACACTGTACACATAAAGATATTAGAAGGTTAAGATTCTAGGGACTTGACTATCATAGTACTAGGTATGACAATTACCTAAACATGTTTTTCTAATAGAAATATAAAATGATTATATGTATCTAGTCCACCAGCCAACCAATATATTATGTCCTGCTTTTTTAGAACCTTTATCAGAAAAAAAAGATACCTGTCTTTGCCACTTTTTGAGGATGAGTGAGGCTTCATTTTGGATTTGGACTGAAAAGAGATGATATGTTTGAAATTAGCTAACAAAAAAAGATGAACCACAAAGAAAAAACTGAAATGCATCAAACCTATAATTGAGGACTGGGATTCATATGCATGAGAATGAGAATTGAATGTTTGCTCAGACCTATTCAAATACACCCCAGCCATCCTACTAATATGGTATAAACCCCTTACAATACACTATACATAGTTTATTTTTTCTTCCAAAGACCTACTTTTTTGAGTTCTTTCTATCTTCAATAGAGAGTACCAGAGTACTAGATGTTCTAAATAACAACCATCAGCAATGTTGCTTAACTTATTGGAAACCATTATATTCAATGTGCTAGCCTCTAGCTTGAATTTTCATCCCTTTGTTTGGTAAAGTGTTAAAGTGCCTAGATAGGGATGAAATGCTACTTCCATTTTTAGATACCCTTAACTTATTGGAAACCATTATATTCAATGTGCTAGCCTCTAGCTTGAATTTTCATCCCTTTGTTTGGTAAAGTGTTAAAGTGCCTACATAGGGATGAAACGCTACTTCCATTTTTAGATACCAGATGAGCCAATATCCAGGGTCAAGTTACTCCCACACATTCAGCTAACACCAAAACAACACCAAAGGGCGGAAAAAAACATAAAAAAAAGGAATAAGAGTTGCTCCATCTTACACATGTTCAATAACTATGTACCTATGGATCTTTGCCACTTTTTGAGGATGAGTGAGGCTTCATTTTGGATTTGGACTGAAAAGAGATGATATGTTTGAAATTAGCTAACAAGGTGTTGTACTTTTTTCTGTAATTAAATAATAGGTAATTAGGTGTGACATAGGTACATCTCAGCCCAATGAAGAAGCTGTAATAAAATTCAGTGTTGTGAAAAATCCACCAACTAAGTAGGTACATGAAAAAAAAAGTGTTTTGTTAGAGCCCATGAGTAAGGAATAGATACCAACTTACATGATGTCCAGATATGCCTGGCTTGCTGATATCCTGAGTATCAGATCCTGATAAGTTTATGTGAGAACCAACATACCTGAAAATGTGAACAACCATGTTTTTTTCATTATTTCCTGGCTTGCTGATATCCTGAGTATCAGATCCTGATAAGTTTATGTGAGAACCAACATACCTGAAAATGTGAACAACCATGTTTTTTTGCATTATTTTGTATAGTTTTAATTGTTTAGATACCAGATGAGCCAATATCCAGGGTCAAGTTACTCCCACACATTCAGCTAACACCAAAGGGGGGAAAAAACCATAAAAAAAAAGAATAAGAGTTGCTCCATATTACACATGTTCAATAACTATGTTTAGATACCAGATGAGCCAATATCCAGGGTCAAGTTACTCCCACACATTCAGCTAACACCAAAGGGGGGAAAAAACCATAAAAAAAAGGAATAAGAGTTGCTCCATCTTACACATGTTCAATAACTATATACCTATGGGCATTTGATGCAAGCAAGAGGAATGTTATCTGCTTGTTTCCTATTTAGCACTCCTTGAGCTATTAATTTCAAACCATGAGAGTGTCCACATGTAATTCCTCCCAAATACTCAAACCATTCTAAACTCAAAATCAACTCAACAATTATGGGATTTGTGTGTTGAGAGTGAGACACATGTTCTGTTGAAAATAAGCCAGTTTTGTGATATAGAATAATATTGTATTACACCAAGGACACAGAATCTCTCATCATCTTAACATGAACAATTTGGCTTATCACTTGAACTGCTGTCTCCCAGACTAGCAGGGCCCCCTCGTTCTTTGTGTTGAACTCCACTTTCCGTCATGTTGGCATTCAATTTGCCATCCTTGATGTTCTGATAGATTTTCTTGGCTGTTTCCAAAAATGCTTGTTCCACATTTTCACCACTGAAATGACAGGAGAAGAAAAGTCAGAGGTTAAGATAGTATTAGTCCATGCCAAGCTTTTCACAGACAAAATTTTGATTACAGATTTAAGAAGAAACTCAATTAGGTCAAATAAATTGTTTTGTATTTATTTTTTCTACTAACTGACCCAAATTTCATTAGGGTAAGTATTCTTTGACTTCTTGAAAAATAAGTTAAATTTGGGTAAGTATTCTTTGACTTCTTGAAAAATAAGTTTGTGTAAACATCAATAACTTACGTCATAGCACTGGCCTCAACAAAGATCAGGTCATTTTCTTCAGCAAACTTCTTGGCTTCATCATACCGGACATCTCGAGAGCCTTCCAGATCCATTTTGTTACCGATGAGGAATATCACAGTGTTGGGATTGGTCAGATTTTTGGTATCTGTCAACCAGCTGCTCAGGTGATTGTATGTGGATCGGCGAGTGATATCATAAACCTGTTGGTAAAAAAAAAAAAAAAAAAAAAAAAATGCTAGAAAATACACTTTTTTAAAAATTTTACATTTAACATACAGTATGTTTCAGAAATGTTGAGTACCTCCTTATAACTTTTTAACAGTTGGGATTGAATTAATTCTGCAAAATTTTGTTTAAAAAAAGGCCCATTCAATTGCTATGTATTTATTTTTGGTGCTGGCTGGCCCTTGTGGACCAAACAGCCATTTTTTGTATTCTTTTTACTCATAAATTTTAAATGTTATCTAGCAGCATTCATTCTTTAACATGAGAAACATCAATTACCATCAAAGCACCAGCAGCTCCTCTGTAGTAAGATCTTGTAACAGCTCTGAATCTTTCTTGGCCTGCAGTGTCCCAAATTTGCAGTTTGATTTTTTCACCGTGGACTTCAATGATACGGGTGCCAAACTCAACACCAATTGTGTGAGGACAATCAGGCATAACTAATGAATAGGATAAAAGGGGGATTATCAATCAATTATTGATCATAATGAGTCTTAACAAAGTCTCTCTGGGGGATTTAAACAGGGAGTAGACCAGTCTAGTCTGGCTGGAGGGCTTTAAATAGGGAGGATTGGTACAAGCCTGAAATGTCACTTGCTAAATAAATAGCAAAGGTTGAGTGCAAAGGGCATCCTTTCATAAAATCCTTTAATTTAATTCTCTTTGAGTATATGATTAGTAGATTATATCAATAAAATGTACTGATAGAACTTGTGTTAAGGGCAATGACTTACATTTTTGTTCAGTGAATTGATGGAGCAAGCAAGACTTGCCTACTCCCATGTCACCAATAATTATGTACTTGAATATGTACGAGTAACTGTATTGTCCTGAAGAAGACATCTGAAATACAAACAAGAAAAAGTAATTAATTCAAATTTGATTGTATACCTTGTTTAAGTTACATACCTACAGTTTTCATTATGAAGAACTTGGGTAAGAGAACAAAGAGATTTGATGGTACAATGTTCTTCTGAATTCTGCTCTTTGTACATCTACCAACGAGCAGGAGATATTATGCTACAAAACTTATTGGTATTATAATTTTTTACTTTCCTTATCCTATACCTATAGGAAGGAAAGTAATGTAATACCAACGAGCAGGAGATATTATGCTACAAAACTTATTGGTATTATAATTTTTTACTTTCCTTATCCTATACCTATAGGAAGGAAAGTATAGGAAGGAAGCAAAACTTATTGGTATTATAATTTTTTACTTTCCTTATCCTATACCTATAGGAAGGAAAGTAATGTAATAGGTTGTTTCAATGTTCCCCGATATAACTTTTAGTTGTCATGTCAAACAAGAGGGGAGGGGCTTATTAAGGTATTTAACACAGGGGTGTACGAAAGAAGGGCCATTATGTAGGGAAATAAGACACAATTGACAGAGTTAAGTTTCCAAGAACAGAAAGTACCTCATACCTTGTTAAGAGGACCCTTCATTTAGGATGATGGATGACTAATAAATAGCTTACCTTATGTGTAGAAATAGACCTACGTTGTGGCTGAACAAACAATGCAAGCTAATGAGGGTGGATCGATCCGTGTACAAATATTTCCCTGTCCTAGAGAAACCGTCGAACTTTAGATGATTTGGATTAAATGTTCATAGTTATTTAACAACGCTATAACAGATATTTAATTTAAATTAATTTCTATTTGATTGATTTCAGGACATTACTAAACTTACACCACTGACACCTGAAGTTATAAGTAGACAAGCTACTATCAATATAGGTAAAATATGTTTTAATGTCAAGTGTAATGTAATATAACCATTATTCTTTGGATAGTAGGTACTATGTATGTACCTATCCATTAATTTTTATTGTTGGTTTTAAGGTTTAGGTCTGAAAAAATTACTTACAACTTAATTCAATTAATTATTTTTCACAAATGTTTCAATTACCTAACATTAATGTTCTAAGAAAGTAAGAAAAAAGGTAATGATAACAATAAGAAACATCTATTATGCTCAAGCAATTTTACTAACTGTGTACAATTTCATCTTACCCAGGAACAATTGGTCATGTAGCCCATGGTAAATCAACAGTAGTCAAAGCCATCTCAGGTGTTCAGACTGTCAGATTTAAAAATGAATTGGAAAGGAACATTACAATCAAATTGGGTAAGTAATGAAATTATTGTTTTCTTGCTTTAGTGCTTGTTGGTGAGGGAGGTCATAGAAAAATAGATAATAGGGAAAAAGAGATGATAGTATACATAATGAATTCAAGATCAGTGATTTGGTATCGAGGTACCTACATACAATATTTAGTTATGAACCTGTTTTATTGCTATTCTATTTAAACAAATTATACCAGACTTTCCTGCCTCCCTATGACATTGATAATTTTATTACTGATAAAATTTGGAACTCCCTTTGTTAATTCAATACCTTTCTTTTCAGGTTATGCCAATGCCAAGATCTACAAGTGTGACAATGAGAAGTGTTCCCGACCAGCGTGCTACATTAGTGGCCGCTCCAACAAGGATGATTCCTTCCCCCTACACGACGCTCTTCCGATCTTGCTACATTAGTGGCCGCTCCAACAAGGATGATTCCTTCCCCTGCCTGCGGAGTTCTTGTACAGGCCGTTTCCAGCTGGTCCGACATGTGTCAGTGATAGCTTAACTACACAAAAAGTCCACCCCGAGGCTTAGGCGTAGGAGCAAACAGCCCTATAAGATGGGTTCAGCTTCTACGAAGTGTAATGATCACATTATCACTGAATAGTTCAGTGATATTTTTACTTGGGGAGGATGTTGAGTGACAAATATATATTTAACTTAAGATAAGGATGGACCATGATGAGCACCTATGTAAATATCCATGAAATTATCTCAAGTAGGTACGAGTATTTCAATAGGTAATCTTCCCCAAGTAATAGGCTCCACTTGACATTTAGGCTAGCCACTCACTATCAGGTAGACCTGACAGGCGGACCTGATCAGGTGTACCTGAATGGCTGGCCTTAGGTACTTAGAGGAGTCTGGACGACCAAATTGTTTAAAATTTAAACCCCTATCTTTCCAACACTGTGAGACATGTATCCCGCTCATTTCACACACACGGAATCTAAAATCTCATGCTCACTTCTGTCCGTTATCCACAGTGAAATCCTGCGTGTCCTGGACTCTCTCCAACTGTTCTACAAGAACAACACCGTGGTAACTTTGTACTGGCAAATTAAAACAATGCCAGGAATTGAACCTGAGACCTCTAGAGTACAAACCTTGTGTGACACCCTCTTGGAAACAAAGACAGTAGGAAACAAAAGACCTACCAGAAATATAAGAAGTTCCTTGTTTTTGAGTTTTGGCATCAAAATCTTTACTCTTTCAACTATAGATCAAACCTCCAACGTATTATAACATTTTGCTGATTTTAATGAAAAGTCAAGTTTAACACCAATGTAAGTAGTTTTTCACTATTTCCCTCTCCCAGGCTTACTTCCACGTGCCAGTCAAGCCAGCCCATCACAGGTTCCTAGCTCTCTCCTACAAAGGGAAGACCCTGGCTATGACTTGTCTTCCCTTTGGTCTGGCAACAGCCCCTCAGGTATTTGCCTCCCTCTCCAACTGGGTTGCGAGTGTCCTCAGGGGTCAAGGCATGAGAGTGGTTGTGTACCTGGACGACTTTTGATTGAGAAGCAAAATAAAAAAAAAAAAAAAAAAAAAAAACTGTTTAGTTCAAATTGAATATTCACTACAAAAACATGTAAACAATAAAATACCTAATAGGTATGTATGTAATATCAATAAATATCGGCCATGCCTTTTCTACAAGTTTGGCCATGCCTCGGGATGAACTAGCGGGATTCCGGAGCGAAGCGACGGAATATAGTATAAAACCCATCCGTAAAACATAAAAAAAGGTAAGTATAAGTACGTCCATACTCCTATACAAGATATGTAACCAAAGGTGTGTACACACATAGTCGACGGCCGGTCGACTACCTATGTGTGGCCACACCTTACTAAGTTCAATCTCTCACACCCATTGATCACTAATTTCAGATGGGTCATCTTGTTCTCTCATCCATCGGATTTCACACCCGTGTGTACCACAGAACTGGGTCGTATTGCATCCCACTACCATGAATTCCAGAAGAGAAACACCAAGCTGATAGCACTGTCCTGCGATGACGTCAAATCTCACAAAGGGGGTATCTTTTCAAGAGGAAATGTAAAAGGAATGTAAATAAACTAAATTAATAAACCCTACTAGCTGCGAAAAAATGAGATTCCACCTGTAATAGTTAGTTCTGTGTCTTGAGATTTCCTCTCTAAAGTCTAAATAAGTAAATACTTATTGGTCTATATCAGGCATGCACAACCTGCTGCAATAAATTACGGCCCGCACTCTATTTCAGTTCTGATGTGGCCCGGTTTATAATAATAGAGTCAAGTGCAAGTAACCACAAGGCAAGGTTAGCACTTGGGCATACTCTACCAGCTGATATTAGACCTATTAATGGGGATAAAAGAGGAAAGGGAAAAAAGAGAAAAATGTTATGCCACGGACGGAACTGAACCCACGAACCTTTACCAGTACGCCAGCTAGGCAGGTTGTGTATGTCTGAGCTAAACTGTCTCCTACCCATCAAGGTAATACTTTCCGGATGTAGCCCTTGTTAGATGGAACAGGTACGGTTTCAAAGCCTTGAGGAAAGAGGACCTTGGCCTCAGCTTCGGGAATAGTGGGGAGAATCATACATTCCTTGCCAATCTGAAAATAATACGGAAGGAATTAATTAATTTAAAATTCATCTTACAAATGGACTTCCTCTGAGTCATTTTTTTCCCCCTGACTAAATTCAATCCCCCCTTTTTTTTCTCTCTCCAAGAGGTTTGATAGAGGGAACTGTAACAACAGAGGTGTTAGTTGTCGTCCTGAAATCGAAAAGAGGAAGACATGAAAGTCACCCGTTACGAGAACGAACCTGATCTAATTAGGAAAAGTTCGCCCTGGACGGAAATCGAACCCGCAAGCAAGCGCTTACAAGGCAGACGCGCTACCCTCAAAGTTAGGCTGGGTAGATTATCATTGATTTAATCATAAAGTCGCTTACCTTCCAATCCACTGGGGTTGCAACTTTCTTCGTGTCAGTCAGTTGAAGGGAATCCAGAACGCGCAAAATTTCACTGGAAAGATAGAAAGAAAGAAATTGAATGAAATTAAACAAAATACAAAGATATACAATATCTAAGTAAGTAGGTAGTAGGTACGTTACTAAAAACCAAAGAAAGATATTGGTAGGTTGTGTGTAAGGCGAGCCACTCACTATCAGGTAAACGTAAACCTGACAGGTACGGCTGATAAGGTCTGCCTGTCAGGTCTACCTGATAGTGAGAGGCTGGCCTAAGAGAACGAAAGGAGGGGATAGAGCAAAGACAAAAAATCAACTGTGAAAGACTTTTAAGTAAATAAAACCAATAGGTCACCACTGTTATAGGTAACAAACTTACTCGAAGTTTCTTCCCGAAGATTCGGCTTCTTTGAGGGAATTCAGACTGAAGCAGAATATTAATAATTAAACTTTACACACAGAGAATACATTAATAATTAATGTCCAACAATAATTAAGAATGCAGGTCAAGTATGTTACGCAGAAATGGAGACTTGAGCGTAATGTCTTTTGAAGCTTCTTTACCATACCGACAGATTGTGTATACCATAATTACGTATTAGGTCCCTTGAAGAACTTACATCCTTTTTTTCTTATCCTCCTTCTTCTTCGCCTTTTCCCGTGTACAGACGGGATCGAAGTTTTTCGTCAGCTTCTTAATCAGCCCTATTATGGAGATATTTGGAATATCCTACAGTGCTGCAGCAGTGAGCACCAAAGTTGTGTTATAATATTCTCTCCTTTTTTTACAATGGAGGTCTTATCATCCCAAAACCAAAGAGGTAAAGAGGACTGGATAGGAGAAAGACAGCCATTCCAATATCAAAAAATATCAGCTAAGGATAATGTTTTTTTTATTACTTATATTATTATTTCTACAATGGAGGTCTCACCTTTCCAAAATTGAAGAGAGAAAAAGAACAGTAAGAGAAAGCCAGCTGTTAGTAGAATAAATCTCATCTGTTTTGGTTGTTAGCATAATGTTTATACTTTTACTTAAGTTATATATAGAAATGGATACTTACGAGATCCATTAATATATAGAAATGGATACTTACGAGATCTCGTAAGTATCCATTTCTATATATAACTTAAGTAAAAGTATTTACAAAGGATGTCAAAATTAAATAAATCAATTAATAAGCATAATGTTTAACCTAGGGCGGGAATCGAACCCGCGACCTAGCACTTACATGATAGACGCGCTACCCTCTAATGACTCTAATCTAACTAGACTGGCATTAACTTAAGTATGATTTTTCCCCCTTCAGGAACGGTCGCAGAGGGAGCGCCCGTCATCCCAATATCCGCCCAGCTCAAGTACAACATTGAAGTTCTGTGCGAGTACATCACCAAGAAGATTCCCATCCCCATACGTGACTTTACCTCGTCGCCGCGCCTGATTGTTATCCGATCGTTTGATGTTAACAAACCAGGCTGTGAGGTCGATGACCTGAAGGGTGGAGTAGCGGGAGGCAGTATTCTGAGGGGTGTACTCAAGGTGAGTGCTTGAGGGGGTATATATCTTAGAATTGCCTAGGGAGGTATATGTAGAGGGAGGGTATGAATCCTAGATTTGCTTATGTAGGTATAGAAAATCTCCTGAATTTAAAAGGATTTTGAGTCACTTGGCTAATTGTCCTGCCATAGAAGCCAGCAAAGATATTGAATAAAAATACTGCGATGCTTGGGGAAGAATAACCTAATAGGCAATACCTCTTGGATTTTTTTGTTTATGTTTTGTTAAAAAAAAAGGTGAGTGTTTCACCGCCGTTTTTATTTCGTAGCATTTGTAAAAAACACAAAGTTTCATCCTTATTTGATTGTGTGAGTATTCAAAATTGAGTGCAAAACAAGCAAGAAAAAAATTTGGCATATCACAGCGTTTTCAAAGCATAGTGTTCTAAGTCTAGGACCTATTTGCTTCTATCCTGAAGAAACCATGGTCCTAAGGGCATTATTAATAACTTTGTTTGTTAGTTAGTCTGTTTTTTAATTCGCTAACTTCTTTTGTTTCTCAGGTGGGAATGGAGATCGAAGTCAGACCAGGACTGGTGTCGAAGGACAGCGAGGGTAAACTCACCTGCAAGCCTATTTTCTCCCGTATTGTTTCCCTGTTTGCTGAACAGAACGAGCTGCAGTTCGCCGTGCCTGGTGGTCTGATTGGTAAGTTATTTTATGCTTAGGTTTGTTTGTTTTTATTTAATATTATTATTTTAACCCCACCGATTTCCAACCCAGAATCTCTTTTCAGTGTTCTGGTACACATTTTTCGTGCAATCACGTTAACGTCCTTATGTACGTCTCAGTTAACTTGAGGTCTAGGTCTATGGAGCTTAGCAGCTTAGGGTAAGATTGTGTTGCTTAGTTGAACTCAGCTCTGGAATCATTGAATCTCGAAAGTGAACTCTCTCTTTAGGTAATCGTAGATCGTAGTGATGATATTTGTATCTAAATGTTATCCCTTACAAGAGTTTAGTGCTTTATTTAGAATTTTAGACTGTCACATCATATAGTCCTTCTACCTCAACACCTAAATATTGCATCACTTGATGCTACTCAGGAGGTTGGTTCCTATTTCCCGATGCCTGGCACAAGCACATGCTTTCACGAATGGGTACGATTATACCATTTATTGAATATTTTTATATTGTGAAATGTGTATCGAATAACAAATAACTGGAAACTTCTTATTGAATAAATAATTCCTGATGATGTTGGATTTGCAGGAGTGGGTACCAAGATCGAGCCCACCCTATGTAGGGCGGATCGTTTGGTGGGTCAAGTCCTGGGGGCGGTAGGCGCCTTACCCAAGATCTTCATCGAGTTGGAAATCTCCTACCATCTCCTCAAGCGGCTCCTGGGTGTGCGTATGGAAGGAGACAAGAAGGGAGCCAAGGTGAGTGGAATAGAATAGAACATGAATAAATAAATTTAAAAGGATTACATATAGATAGAGATAAAGGCATTTGATAGAGGGAACTGTAACAACGGAGGTCTTATAGTCCCGAAATCGGAAAGAGAAGGAGGACAGGGTAAGTTCAATACCAAACAGTACTTAAGGTATGTGCCAACTTTAAGTCCTATAGAAAGTGTAAGTCAAGTGTGAGTGTTGGCAAACCAAAAATGTCATTTAATTCCAGGGTAAGAAAGAGCCAGCCATTCAGAGAACAAACCTTATCGTTAGGATTAAGCTTGCCCCGGGAGGGAATTGAACCCGCAACCCAGAGCTTATAAGGCAGGTGCTCTACCTTTAAAGCTAAACTAACTAGGCTGGTACGAGTCGTAACTCTATCCCGAGATAGCCAGTGGCATATAGGAGTATGCTACTATCTCGTCTACTCTTGTGTGGTACCACTTTTACTAGTTACTTGTGTGTGCTAACTAGTATTACTGCTTGTGTGTGCTATCTACTTACCAATCCATCTCATCCCTCAGGTCCAAAAGCTGACTCGTAATGAGGTTCTCCTGGTGAACATCGGTTCTCTATCCACGGGCGGCAGAGTTTTGGCCACCAAAGCTGATTTGGCCAAAATCTCGCTGACCAATCCCGTATGCACGGAAGTGAATGAAAAGATTGCACTCAGTCGGAGAGTGGAAAAACACTGGAGGTGAGTGAACTTTTATATTTTGTTTGTTTTGATGTGATATTTTTTTACTTTCTATTATTTTCTTTAGTTGGATAGAGGGAACTGTAAGTGCTAAGGTCTTGTCGACCCGAAAGCGAAGTAGCTTGTCGCCGAATGTAGGGTAAGACCCCCGTCACGAAAGACCATAGCTGGCCTTTCCTCAGTTTTGAGAAAAAGCCTTCACGATTTTTCACCCCACTAAAGACCTGAGTACTTAGCAGTTATAGCTAAACAGTGACCCTAAACTTTTTTCCAACGGAAACACTTGAGGGAAGTTTTGAGGAAAGCCTCAGTTTTCCATTGTTTTTCACGATTTTTCACCCCAAGCTAATGGCCAATTGGACGTGTGTGTTTCAGATTGATTGGCTGGGGTCAAATCAGAGGCGGAGATACGATCGAGCCCTCAACTACCAGTGGTACCCCAATCGCTCCCTAGACTCTGTACATACGCCACTACTACACCTAATTATTTATCTTGAAGACTGTATCATACAATGCCCCCAACTTCTGTCTTATTACAAATATATCCAATTTTTATAGCAATAAAAACCGAATTTTCCTTGTCTACCTTTTGACCTCTGAATTCGGGGACCTACTGTTTTCTAGGGGAACAACTAGGAAAAAGTGGTATATTAAAATGTTGATGTAATGGGAATCTTATCCAGAGTATCTAGTCTTCAAAAGTAGATATAGGTATTCAGAAGCGAATTTCATCCATTGTACAGCTAAACACATATGCATTTATTATTATTATTTTAAGAAATAACTCCAATAAGATGATAAAATACTCCAATTTATACAACATAATGCACATATAGTTAGTTATCCAGTGAAAATATGTAGATGATTTGAAGGAATTAAATTTGTACCAGTACGGTGGTACCATTATCTTCAGAAAATAGCTTCTTCCATAATCTTCGACTCGAAAAACTTCAGTGACAGCTTCCTGACACTTAACATACTGGGTGTACCATAATTCGCATTTAATATTATTTATTTTAATCATTATTATTGTTCTTTTTAGAATAATACCTCACGCCAGCTAAAAGCTGATAGTTATTATTTTTTTTTATTCTTGTTCGGGTATTTTTTTTTTCTTCGATAAACAATGAAAAATTAGCAGTTGAGGTACCAGATGATTAATGAGTTCACACTATCTGTCACCACAAAGAATGTCAGGTTCGATTCCCGCCCGCATACTTGCACATTTCCGTAACCAAATAATGGTATCTATAAATAATATTACTTGAATAGGTTTGTTCACAGTAGACAAGATGTGAGGGTAGCCTAACAGGAAGTAAAATTACACTCCTTGCTTTGGTACCATCTACCGTTGTGATAGTGTTCGCCTGGCAAGCGGGAGGGCGCGGGTTTGAATCCAATTCGATCGTGCCCTAACTTTTTCCTTCTTAATCCTAAGTATTTTTGACCGAAATAATGTTAGATCTTACTGCAGGGGTTTAGGAACTGTCAATTGTGTCTTATTACCAAGTTGTTCCCCTACAATACAGTTTTATTAAAAAACAAGGACTTTACTTAACACTATTTAGCAGCAGTTACCAGTATAAATAAACACTATTTTTATTCATCCGGGTCCGTTCCACGAAGGACTTTGAATAAGGAAGGACAGGCCAATGAGCAGCATGAGCAGATTGTCAAATTCGTGCAAGGTGAGAGATAGAAAAGTATTATCTATTTTGGATTATTGAGATATTTGGAATATCCTACAGTGCTGCAGCAGTGAGCACCAAAGTTGTGTTATAATATTCTCTCCTTTTTTTTACAATGGAGGTCTTATCATCCCAAAACCAAAGAGGTAAAGAGGATGGGATAGGAGAAAGACAGCCATTCCAATATCAAAAAATATCAGCCAAGGATAATGTTTTTTTTATTATATTATTATTTCTACAATGGAGGTCTTACCTTTCCAAAATTGAAGTGAGAAAAAGAACAATAGGAGAAAGCCAGCTGTTTGTAGAATAAATCTCATCTGTTTCGGTTGTTAGCATAATGTTCACCCTAGGGCGGGAATCGAACCAGCGACCTAGCACTTACATGATAGGCGCGCTACCCTCTAATGACTCTAATCTAACTAGACTGGCATTAACTTAACTATGATTTTTTCCCCTTCAGGCACGGTTGCAGAGGGAGCGCCCGTCATCCCAATTATTAATGAGTTCACACTATCTGTCACCACAAAGAATGTCAGGTTCGATTCCCGCCCGCATACTTGCACATTTCCGTAACCAAATAATGCTATCTGTAAATAATATTGCTTGAATAGGTTTGTTTACAGCAGACAAGATGTGAGGGTAGCTTGACAGGAAGTAAAATTACGCTACTTGCCTGGCAAGCGGGAAGGCGCGGGTTTGAATCCAATCCGTGCCCTGACTTTTTGTCATTAATCTAAGTATTTGACCCTAAATAATTACTGCAGGGGTTTAGGAACTGGTGTTTTTTTTCGCCCAAGTTGTTCTCCATAACCATAATACAATACAGTTTTATTAAATAAGCATTTATCACTGTTAGCATTATAAATAAGCACTATTTTTACTCATCCGGGCTCGTCCCATGAAGACTTTTTTTAATTCCTCGCTAAGCACGAACTTTACAAACTGTGCAACTTGGGCAGGAAAAAATCTAGGAGGACTGAAAAGTCCTTCGTTGGAATTCTGACCTAGGACCGAACTATATTAATTCATTTTATTACTCTAACTAATTATGTACGCAGCTTTGTGTAAATTTTTATGTGACCAGCATACGTAGGTAGGTTTACAAGATCGAATTTCATTCAGGCAGTAATAGCTATTCATAGGGTCAGTCATACTGTTGGTTCTTGACCTACTAAAGATTGATAAGAAACCCGATGCACTTTTAAATGTAAACTGCATTCTTTTATCAACGAAGGTCGTTGATAAACTTGTGTGCCTTTGATCTTATATTGGGAAATGTTTAAGACTAGCAAACATACCCTTTTTAGTCAAACTTTTCCTCGCCACTTGCGTCGGTTTAATTGAAATGATTTCAGGACCAATCCCTAGGACTCCAAGGTGTCTTGAAGATGTTGGGTTAATCTAAGTGACCTACCTAACGACCGAACTTTAGGAGTTTTCAAGATTAGTAAATTTTCAATTTAGAATTTCTGTTGTAGTCATTCAAAAAACCTGATGATCTCTCTATTGATCTATTCTTTCTTATCTTGTGAAATTTTCAAAAAAAAAGACCCTAAAATTCCGAACTTTTGGATTTGATACCACGGATTCTCCGGTTTAACAGACGAATTTCCAATAGAAACTCTAAAACACTTCTTGTTCATAGTTGAGGAAGGAAGGCATTGTTATCACTGATAATACTTATGTGTATCACTCAGTGAGCAGTCTACATACCACGTGTATGTCTGATCACACTACGGGAGGTGATAAGACTTAAGGTTGCGAATTCTCAGTGCATGGTCATGGTCACAAGCTGAGTCGTTAATGCTCTTCTTTAGCATAACATGTAAATAGGAAATATTCTTGCATCAGAATGAGACTTTTGCTTCAAATTTAATTCATATTTTGAAAGGGATAGATTGGAGTCTATTTGAAACAATTGAATTTACCTTTTAAAAGGTTTAAACCGGAGTCTAAGCTGTTGTGTGGTCAAGTGTGCAAGAGCATTCGCAACTTGGAGAATCAGGGTTCGACTCCTCAGTGGGCAAACATTCTTAGGGTAAATTTTTGCGTTCTCCGAAGGTGTTTCCGCTAAGTTCACCCCCTCCTTCCCCCAATTATTTTGTTTTTACTTGAAGTTTGGAAATGTCGGAGGGAATTTTAACGTTCGAGGTAATATCTTCGCAGGTTTGTACCTACTGATTAGGATTCCAACCCTTATCTCGACCAAGATACGAGTATGTGCCAAACTATAACTACCTGTGTGATCCGCGTGATCGATACTCACATGAAGAATCAATGTCAATCACTGGTAATGAACTCGCAACCTTGTCCTTAGTAGGATAGGTAGTGGAGTGATACATAATGTGAGAACTAAGTGCTGGTCTGGATCACTCCATCATGGTGGGTCTGTGGTTGCTGACGGCGATGTGTGCTCTCCATCTAGCTGGCGCCCTCACAAACTGTAAGTCATTTACTTCAAATACTTAAGTACTAACTTGCTATAGATTTTTTTTTCTGTAATACATACTTACTAGGCTTTTTATCGTGGCCCTTTTATTAATAGAACTGTACATAATTATGTACCTAATATGATTGTATTGAATTTGTTTTTCGTTTCCAAGCTGTTTTACTTATAAAGGTGTGTCCACACATAGTCAACAGAACGTCAATCGACCATCGATTCACAATAAAAAATTCAAATCGATCAACGGCCGTCGACTATGTGTGGACTAATTTTTCGTTTCCAAGCTGTTTTACTTATAAAGGTGTGTCCACACATAGTCAACAGAACGTCAATCGACCATCGATTCACAATAAAAAAGTAAAAATTCTAATCGATCAACGGCCGTCGACTATCTTACTTACTTACTTACTTACTTTACTTTCCGTGTCCGGACCATCAAAATGCCAATCAAATGATTTTTTCCCATTGGGATGCCATTCTCGTTGCTTCCATTACTACTTAAAATAAGGGTAATAGAAAGTAAAAAAAAAAAATCATTACTTAGCTCCCATGTGTTCCCTTATCAGAGTAAAGCGGCTCAGAAGCGGAAATCCACGATCACGGGACCGCTGGACAGTTTCTACGTTCGGGGATCTTCGGCAAACAAGCGGAGATGCACGACCAGTTCCCCCACCTCGTCACGATGTTCGAGTCCGGACAGTATTGAGTGTGAGCTCAACTATTTCAAACCCATCAAGTTGGTGCCCAAAACTCCGCCCAAAGGTTCTGGTAAGTTTATTTAATGTCCCTGTATAGTGTAACTTCCAAGGTCTTTCTTCAGAGACGTATTCTGGTAAGTAAAGTAGTTGTGAAGTGGTATAGAACTCAGATAAAGAGACCCTACGGGCTCTCCCAAACAGAATAGAATAGATTATACCCTGTTTTTCTTATAGTAGTGCAATAGTCCTAAACTAAAACTTACGCGGCACACATGGAATCGGGAAGAGACCACTATAACATAATAATAAATACCCTGTTTATACTGCCAGAACGAGACTGAAAAGTCCGTTTACTCCCTGTGAATACTATGTCCGAATAAGAGTCCGACTATGAATAAATTCACAAATTATACTGCCAGAGTGGGTCTGAAATGCCCCTTTAGTTCCGTAGTCTAATATAAACAAGGTCTTTGGAAGAGATTTTTTTTTCCTTTGAGGCGCTTTTCCTCTCTTTGATTTCGGGACATTATAGTCCCTCAATCAGGCTTTTTTTTTCTGTTGATATTTCGGTCTGACATCCTAAGATGAATTTTGACCTAATCTCTTTTTATCGTTTGTTTCAAGTGGGCCATCGCCATTATCAGCGTCCCAAATCAACGTCACCCTCAAAGAGCACGACCTATCTAGACCTTCCATCTCTACCGTCCCAGTCCGACGTATCATGTTCCACCCTAGTCATTCCTGTTCCAGTTTCAACAACGATATTGCCCTACTGGAATTAACCCGTAGTATCCAGTGGTCCGATTTGATACGTCCAGCCTGTCTACCGTCCGGGTCACTGGACTACTCCGAGCAAAGGGTTACCGTAGCGGGCTGGGGATGGACTAATGAGAATCCTTCTCAAGGTTCGTTGTAGCTGTAGTTGTAGCGTAGCTTTGTTGTAGCTGTAGCGTAGCTTTGTTATAGCTGTAGCGTAACGGTAACCAAGAGGAGAAGGGCACAGGACTGTAAGGGACGCCCGATTGTGGGGAATTTTCTTTGAGCAAAGGGTCTTGATTTAGGTAGAACTTGACTTGCAAAAATAGAGAGATACATGGGGGTCTTACTTGGTGAATTGTCAGACTAGAACTAAAGATGGTTCGGCGTGCTCCGTCGATTTCCGTAATTATAGTTGTAGCGGGCAATAGGAGGGAGGTAAAGGGTCGAGAAAAAGGAGGTATACGCAACAGTGTGGGTAGAAGAAGAAGAACATTGTGAAAGCAACTTGCGAAAAAGTATCTTAATGTCCTAAGGTCTAAACAGATGGGGTTCGTCTTGTAAGTCCTGCCTTTTTATCTATCCTCTCCTTCTCCGATTTCGGGATGATGTGACTTAGGTAGTAATATTTTATTGGGAAACTCCTAGACGTCTTTCATACATTCATATGTACCTACCTACGTAGGTACCTAAATACCCGTAGGTATTTAGACTTTCTTGAAATCTTCGAGACCTACCTTCAACTTCTTTGAAATCGTCCACGGACAAATTAATCAAAAGTCCCAGAATGCAGTCTCGTACGAGAGCCTGGAAGTAGAAAATGATCGAAATCATTTATTGGCATTACCAAAAAACTACTGTTTAACGTTTACCCTAGAGACAAGGGCTTTAGCTTCCGCTAGTCCGCTCCGTTGAGGCACTCACACTTTTTTTTTCTTATCCTCCTTCTTCTTCGCCTTTTCCCGTGTACAGACGGGATCGAAGTTTTTCGTCAGCTTCTTAATCAGCCCTAACTAGGGTGATTGCTTTGGTTGCTTGCTTACATAGGTATCTACTATTATTTAAGTGTAACAAAACCTACATAGTTAGGTACCTATGTAACATTGGAAACACAATTAGGTACATATAATATGATAAGATTGATATAGTATTATAGTTATAGTAGTCACATTTCTACAGGGAACGCCGTTTTCGTTCGGATTTCCAATACTGTCGAATCTTCTATGAACAAAACATTCCATCGGAGATTGAAATAAGTACGAAGAATTCCGTGATAAGATAACATATCGAAGTTTCCGATACGATAACCATACTCTCCAGAGAACAAAGTACCGATACAATATCAAATGATTGAGTTAAGAATGGAAATTTGATCAACTTAAAGAAAGTACATAATACGTACGAGTATAAAGAAAGAAGGTACAAGCTACATACATGTAGATATATGTAAGGACCTACTGACAATTGAAGTCATACGGAATAGGATAAAAGTAACGGAAGTGTCAAGGAAGATCCAGGAGATGGGACTACACTGGTATGGTCAAGTTGAAAGAAGAGATGAGGGCTAAAAACGGAAAAGAGTTGAGAGAATGGATCCCTCCTAAAATTCAAGTGGGCATTGGAAATCGAACAAGGGACCTCCTGTACACAAGGCAAACAGTTTACAATCGGACCAATCATTTCTAACAAAAGTTACATCTACTTTACCTTGATCCAATCATGGTGTGACTCAACAGAGTCACAAGACAGGGCAATTACTTTGCAGGTACGTTGTTCAAATTCCTTGATGAGCTGTAGAACTCGGGCCAGTTCTGTTGTGCAAACAGGAGTGAAATCTGATGGGTGAGAGAATAGAATGCCCCAGCTGAGAGAACAGAACACAATACATGTAAATTTTGAACATACATAAACAAAATGACTTGGTTATACTGTAGTTTATGTTTTAACCTGAAAGTTCTGAAACTGAGTGTGTATGTGGTTACACTTGATGAAATTTTTAGTCCTAAGTAAGTACATGGTCATAGGAACAAGAGCACTAAGGCTCACATGAGGGGAAAAAGGTACCCCCCCCCTTTAAAATTCAGAAGTAATGTAGATGTTGGTATGAATTTGATCACTTTAGCTTGACTATAACTTATAAAATTGATCAACTTTATAGATTCTAGTCTTTTATATTTTACATTCTTTATTGTTGCTTCAAGTAATGGAAAAGTTTATATTGATCTTAGTTGCTTCAGTTAGTTGCATAATTTGAAAATTTGATCACTTTAGCTTGACTATAACTTATAAAATTGATCAACTTTATAGATTCTAGTCTTTTATATTTTACATTCTTTATTGTTGTTTCAAGTAATGGAAGAGTTTATATTGATCTTAGTTGCTTCAGTTAGTTGCATAATTTGAGATACAGTGTTATTTTTTTATTTACTTCACTAATGTCCTATAATAGAAACTTCAAGATGATGTAACAGAAGACCTTGCAACACAAAGTGCAAGAGTAGATCTCAATTCTAAGAATCTAGGAAACACATAAAAACAACACTGAGTCATAATAATAAAACTTGATGCCTACATTTTATGTTGCAAGGAAGTCTTTAATTGTATTCAAATAAAATCTAGTAAAACACTTTTGATCTCAATTCTAAGAATCTAGGAAACACATAAAAACAACACTGAGTCATAATAATAAAACTTGATGCCTACATTTTATGTTGCAAGGGAGTCTTTAATTGCGTTCAAATAAAATCTAGTAAAACACTTTTAGTAAGTACAAAACAATTAGTGTTCAGACCATGCACTTTTTGTGATACAAGTCTAAAATTCAGAGTACATAATACATGCTGGCATTAAGTCTACTATTTATCTTTAGGTAGTTAAGTACCAAATTTCAAACTTGTATCACAATTTACATGGGTTATTTTGAGCTAAGATATCTTACTACTACAACAAAATTATGTAACCTTGATTTTCTAGCAAAAAAGTAGGCTGAACATTGGTTTCATTTGAAAACCTCAGAGGATTCTATTTTAAATTATTTTTGTACTTGACTGATTTTGATTAAATTTTTTGTGGTTGTAAGGAAAAGTACATAACATGGTACAACACATACACCAAAAACCAAAGTCTACCTACAATATGGAGACTTACCTTTCACCAAGCCAATCATGAAACTTGATTTTGCCAACTGTGGTATCAGCTTCAAAGTTGGGAAAAGTTGAGCCTAGATTGATCATTTTACTTGTGTGATTTTAAATCTGTAGAATAAAATCATATTTGAATTAATTTTAGTTCTATTTTTTAAAAGGTTTGATAAAATTGTAGCAATGGAGCTCTCATCAGCCTGAAATCAAAGGATGGAGGATAGTATCAATCCTATGATCTAGGATTTACAAAGCAGGTATGCTACATTCCAAGATAACTAGACTGGCTTGACAAACAAGCAATGAACACCCCGGCAGTAGAGGAAGATGACGGATATGATTATGAAAATCCACCAATTTCATCTAGGTCCACTGCGGCTCCAAGTAGCACTAACATCAGGGCAGTTGCCTTCTAGTCTCCCCTCTTATCTTTTCCAGTTGCCTCTCGCAGATTATCTACGACCGTCTGTCCATCAAGTACAGGCTGTTTCACATGGCGGGGGTTGACCTTTTGGTTCCAAGTAAAAAGAAGACCCAAGTATAAACTTATAGATACTCACCAAAGTTTAAGAAGAGTCGAATTCTCACATTCTCTGAATTCGGGCCCAAGTTTTAATTGGTACCTATATGTTCCGTTTTAACTTCACGTTCTACTGGAGCATATACCACCCCCGTAGACCCCGCGGGGTTGTCCAGGAATTTAGGGGCCCCAAAATATACTTAATAATATCTAGTGATAGCTTAACTACACAAAAAGTCCACCCCGAGGCTTAGGCGTAGGAGCAAACAGCCCTATAAGATGGGTTCAGCTTCTACGAAGTATAATTATCACATTATCACTGAATAGTTCAGTGATATTTTTACTTGAGGAGGATGTTGAGTGACAAATACATATTTAACTTAAGATAAGGATGGACCATGATGAGCACCTAAATATCCATGAAATTATCTCAAGTAGGTACGAGTATTTCAATAATCTTCCCCAAGTAGTAGGCTCCACTCTACATTTAGGCTAGCCACTCACTATCAGGTAGACCTGACAGGCGGACCTGATCAGGTGTACCTGAATGGCTGGCCTTAGGTACTTAGAGGAGTCTGGACGACCAAATTGTTTAAAATTTAAACCCCTATCTTTCCAACACTGTGAGACATGTATCACGCTTATTTCACACACACGGAATCTAACATCTCATGCTCACTTCTGTCCGTTATCCACAGTGAAATCCTGCGTGTCCTGGACTCTCTCCAACTGTTCTACAAGAACAACACCGTGGTAACAAATTTACATGGGTTATTTTGAGCTAAGATATCTTACTACTACAACAAAATTATGTAACCTTGATTTTCTAGCAAAAAAGTAGGCTGAATGTTGGTTTCATTTGAAAACCTCAGAGGATTCTATTTTAAATTATTTTTGTACTTGACTGATTTTGATTAAAATTTTTGTGGTTGTAAGGAAGAGTACATAACATGGTACAACACATAGGTACACCAATAACCAAAGTCTACCTACAATACGGAGACTTACCTTTCACCAAGCCAATCATGAAACTTGATTTTGCCAACTGTGGTATCAGCTTCAAAGTTGGGAAAAGTTGAGCCTAGATTGATCATTTTACTTGTGTGATTTTAAATCTGTAGAATAAAATCATATTTGAATTAATTTTTATTTTATTTTTCAAAAGGTTTGATAAAATTGTAGCAATGGAGCTCTCATCAGCCTGAAATCAAAGGATGGAGGATAGTATCAAACCTATGATCTAGGACTTACAAAGCAGGTATGCTACATTCCAAGATAACTAGACTGGCTTGACAACCAAGCAATGAACACCCCGGCAGTAAAGCAGCTGCAAATCTATCTGATGAAATTTAAAATGCTAATGCCACATGGAGATGAAAATGTTTTCTTACCTACCTACAAACATCCTGGCCTATCTTAGAGTTGCTGTAGAGGTAAAGATGTGTACAAAGTACATTAACAAGTGCCTACCCTTTACCCACCAATTTAAATGTGACTGTATGTTGATAGGGAATGTTCTAAAGGCAATAGGGAGAGCATTGTACAACCATGTGTGGGATGGGAGTATGTGTGTGGTGGCCGGCCCCACGGGAAACCTTTGAGATCTGACAGAGGCTCTTCCCAATACCTGTCGCAAGTCAGATACCAGCATACTGCCTGGTTAAGTTCATCTGGAACCGAAAAGCAGTAGGTCATATTATGCTTTAAAACTGGGTAGAAGAAGAAGAACATGCTTTAAAGGGATTGCAAAAAAAAAAAAAAAAAAAAAAATCGAGTGTGTACCAGAACACTGAAAAGAGATTCTGGGTTGGAAATCGGTGGGGTTAAAATAATAATATTAAATAAAAACAAACAAACCTAAGCATAAAATAACTTACCAATCAGACCACCAGGCACGGCGAACTGCAGCTCGTTCTGTTCAGCAAACAGGGAAACAATACGGGAGAAAATAGGCTTGCAGGTGAGTTTACCCTCGCTGTCCTTCGACACCAGCCCTGGTCTGACTTCAATCTCCATTCCCACCTGAGAAACAAAAGAAGTTAGCGAATTAAAAAACAGACTAACTAACTAACAAAGTTATTAATAATGCCCTTAGGACCATGGTTTCTTCAGGACAGAAGCAAATAGGTCCTAGAACACTATGCTTTGAAAACGTTGTGATATGCCAAATTTTTCTCAAACTTGTTTTTCACTCAATTTTGAATACCCACACAATCAAATAAGGACAAAACTTTGTTTTTTTTTTTTACAAATGCTACGAAATAAAAACGGCGGTGAAACACTCACCTTTTTTTTTTAACAAAACATAAACAAAAAAGTAATGCAAGAGGTATTGCCTATTAGGTCATTCTTCCTCAAGCATCGCAGTATTTTTATACAATATCTTTGCTGGCTTCTATGGCAGGACAATTAGACAAGTGACTCGCAGGGTGTTCATAGGTATGAAGAAAAATCTTTGGTCATTTTATAGTAAAATAGAAAGTAACAAGCGGTTGTAGGTTGTACCCGTGCTTCGCCACGACACACATACTCCCATCCTACACATATGGTTGTACAATGCTCTCCCTATTGCCTTTAGAACATTCCCTATCAACTCTGCATACAGTCACATTTAAATTGGTGGGTAAAGGGTAGGCACTTGTTAATGTACTTTGTACACATCTTTACCTCTACAGCAATCTAAGATAGACCAGGATGTTTGTAGGTAGGTAAGAAAACATTTTCATCTCCATGTGGCATTAGCATTTTAAATTTCATCAGATAGATTTGCAGCTGCTCTACTGCCGGGGTGTTCATTGCTTGTTTGTCAAGCCAGTCTAGTTATCTTGGAATGTAGCATACCTGCTTTGTAAATCCTAGATCATAGGATTGATACTATCCTCCATCCTTTGATTTCAGGCTGATGAGAGCTCCATTGCTACAATTTTATCAAACCTTTTAAAAAATAGAACTAAAATTAATTCAAATATGATTTTATTCTACAGATTTAAAATCACACAAGTAAAATGATCAATCTAGGCTCAACTTTTCCCAACTTTGAAGCTGATACCACAGTTGGCAAAATCAAGTTTCATGATTGGCTTGGTGAAAGGTAAGTCTCCATATTGTAGGTAGACTTTGGTTTTTGGTGTATGTGTTGTACCATGTTATGTACTTTTCCTTACAACCACAAAAAATTTAATCAAAATCAGTCAAGTACAAAAATAATTTAAAATAGAATCCTCTGAGGTTTTCAAATGAAACCAATGTTCAGCCTACTTTTTTGCTAGAAAATCAAGGTTACATAATTTTGTTGTAGTAGTAAGATATCTTAGCTCAAAATAACCCATGTAAATTGTGATACAAGTTTGAAATTTGGTACTTAACTACCTAAAGATAAATAGTAGACTTAATGCCAGCATGTATTATGTACTCTGAATTTTAGACTTGTATCACAAAAAGTGCATGGTCTGAACACTAATTGTTTTGTACTTACTAAAAGTGTTTTACTAGATTTTATTTGAACGCAATTAAAGACTCCCTTGCAACATAAAATGTAGGCATCAAGTTTTATTATTATGACTCAGTGTTGTTTTTATGTGTTTCCTAGATTCTTAGAATTGAGATCTACTCTTGCACTTTGTGTTGCAAGGTCTTCTGTTACATCATCTTGAAGTTTCTATTATAGGACATTAGTGAAGTAAATAAAAAAATAACACTGTATCTCAAATTATGCAACTAACTGAAGCAACTAAGATCAATATAAACTCTTCCATTACTTGAAACAACAATAAAGAATGTAAAATATAAAAGACTAGAATCTATAAAGTTGATCAATTTTATAAGTTATAGTCAAGCTAAAGTGATCAAATTCATACCAACATCTACATTACTTCTGAATTTTAAAGGGGGGGGGTACCTTTTTCCCCTCATGTGAGCCTTAGTGCTCTTGTTCCTATGACCATGTACTTAGGACTAAAAATTTCATCAAGTGTAACCACATACACATTCAGTTTCGAACCCGCAAGCAAGCGCTTACAAGGCAGACGCGCTACCCTCAAAGTTAGGCTGGGTAGATTATCATTGATTTAATCATAGAGTCGCTTACCTTCCAATCCACTGGGGTTGCAACTTTCTTCGTGTCAGTCAGTTGAAGGGAATCCAGAACGCGCAAAATTTCACTGGAAAGATAGAAAGAAAGAAATTGAATGAAATTAAATAAAATACAAAGATATACGATATATAAGTAAGTAGGTAGTAGGTACGTTATTAAAAACCAAAGAAAGATATTGGTAGGTTGTGTGTAAGGCGAGCCACTCACTATCAGGTAAACCTGACAGGTACGGCTGATAAGGTCTGCCTGTCAGGTCTACCTGATAGTGAGAGGCTGTGAAAGACTTTTAAGTAAATAAAACCAATAGGTCACCACTGTTATAGGTAACAAACTTACTCGAAGTTTCTTCCTGTTGTAGCAGGATACAAGAAGGACAGGCGTAGTTTCTTGGCAGGATCGATAATAAACACGGCCCGACAAGTGAGTGGCATTCCCTTGCTATCTTTTTCCACAGGATCCAACATACCAAGCTGCACAGCCAGGGATCTGTCCTGGTCTGCTATGATGGGATAGGGCAACTTCCCATCTCCCTCACCACACGAGCTGTAACTTTGAATATCCTGTAGGAACATTTATCAGTTTAGTCAAGAGATGGACTTCGGGAGACCAAGGATGAGAACAAATTCAAGGATGCTTTTATAATAAAATTTAGATACAATCACGAGTACTATCGCATTTTCCACTGTCTCCACAATCAAGTTTTTCTTCTCCTTTTTTCCCAAGATGTTAGCGTCTTTCGTCTCGTCTCGAAAGCTAAAGCTAGTCTTTTCGAGAACGAACTTCATCCGCTTGGAATAAAATCCGCCGCGGGCGGGAATTGAACCTGAGACCTAGCGCTTACAAGGCAGACGTGCTATCCTCCAAACTGGATAGGCTGGCCACAATCAGATTAAAAATATCAAACACATTGTACATTCCCCCCCTTTTTTTTCAAATCATTGTTTCATCACTTAATAATTTTCTCCCCCCCTTTTTTTTCAAATCATTGTTTCATCACTTAATAATTTTCTCCCTCCTAAAATTCAAGTGGGCATTGGAAATCGAACAAGGGACCTCCTGTACACAAGGCAAACAGTTTACAATCGGACCAATCATTTAACAAAAGTTATGTCTGCAGTGTTACATAATGTCATTTACTTTAATGCAATCAAACCTACGAAGGTCCCTCGAACAATGTTACATAATTTCATTTACTTTAATGGGATTATACTACGTCCGTAAAGGTGTGTCCACACATTGTCCATCAAAAGTCGATCGACGCGACGGTTAATCGACTATGTGTGTACATAGCTTTAAAATTATAATTGCATTTGAACTTCCCTGTTGTACATGAAGCCTGTACCTCGTTTAGCCTGCTGGGGTAAAACTGAAATGTCCGTTTACCCTCGCAGACCAACCAAGGTCTTCTCTATTTAACATTTTATAAGTTATAAAAATAAGTCAGTAAGTTAAAAAAAAAGAACGACTCTTCTGATTCTTTTCAGTACTCAGTCTTCAATAGGGAATTAGGATCGGACTCATTGACTAAGTAATCCACTGATGAGAGTAACTCACTCACTCTTTGAAGTTTTTATAAAGGTGTGTCCAAACATAGTCGGCCGTCGATCGACGAGGTAAATTGACGGCCGGTCAACTATGTGTGAACACTCCTTCACTCACACACTCTTTACACAAACCCAAATGACTGGTACAAGAGGATGAATAGGTCATAAGTGGCCTAAGATGCTAAATTGGGATATGAAAATAAATTGCACTTAATAATAACAATTAAAAAAAAAAAAACAGAATGAATAAAAATCGATCGTCCTTTCCCACAGGATATCAAGAACTACTGTCTAGACATCAAGGGGGATTTCCCTTTCGCCATCATTGGTGACGAAAACAGGGACCTGGCCGTCAAGTTAGACCTCCTTGACGAAGAGAACAAAAACAATTTGGAGACGGCCATCACCGTAAGGGCCGTGTATATCATCGGCCCTGATAGGAAACTCAAGCTGTCCATCGTGTACCCCGCTTCTACAGGACGCAGTGTCGAGTAAGTGATAGCTTAACTACACAAAAAGTCCACCCCGAGGCTTAGGCGTAGGAGCAAACAGCCCTATAAGATGGGTTCAGCTTCTACGAAGTATAATTATCACATTATCACTGAATAGTTCAGTGATATTTTTACTTGAGGAGGATGTTGAGTGACAAATACATATTTAACTTAAGATAAGGATGGACCATGATGAGCACCTAAATATCCATGAAATTATCTCAAGTAGGTACGAGTATTTCAATAATCTTCCCCAAGTAGTAGGCTCCACTCTACATTTAGGCTAGCCACTCACTATCAGGTAGACCTGACAGGCGGACCTGATCAGGTGTACCTGAATGGCTGGCCTTAGGTACTTAGAGGAGTCTGGACGACCAAATTGTTTAAAATTTAAACCCCTATCTTTCCAACACTGTGAGACATGTATCACGCTTATTTCACACACACGGAATCTAACATCTCATGCTCACTTCTGTCCGTTATCCACAGTGAAATCCTGCGTGTCCTGGACTCTCTCCAACTGTTCTACAAGAACAACACCGTGGTAACTCCCGCCAACTGGAAGCCCGGTGACAAGGTCATGATTCATCCCGCTGTCAAGGATGATGAACTACCCAAGCTGTTCCCTAAGGGAGTTGATATTGTCGACATGCCCTCCGGAGTATCCTATGTGCGATTCACCAACGACTACTAGTCGGAGGAAATCCGTCACCAAAATCCAATTTCGACGACTTCAAACTGGATTTGATTCGTATGCCCTAAGGGAGTTGATATTGTCGACATGCCCTCCGGAGTATCCTATGTGCGATTCACCAACGACTACTAGTCGGAGGAAATCCGTCACGAAAATCCAATTTCGACGACTTCAAACTGGATTTGATTCGTATGACTGGAAAACTGGAAATACAGATCCAATGAAACTGTGGCCCAACTGTAAAATCATTTCTTTCTGTCAACAGGACAATGCATTTCTCGGGGACTATTTTTGGCTAAATCTCATGATTTTGCAATACTAGCACATTGTTGTAAACTTCTTGGAAAAAATACATAAGTTGCAAAAGCTTGTATGTTTTTCATCAAATAGAAAAATATATTTATCAAAACTAATGTTTCAAATATAAAACTAAAATTAACGTACATTTGGCTAAATCTCATGATTTTGCAATACTAGCACATTGTTGTAAACTTCTTGGAAAAAATACATAAGTTGCAAAAGCTTGTATGTTTTTATCAAATAGAAAAATGTATTTATCAAAACTAATGTTTCAAATATAAAACTAAAATTAACGTATTTCCTTATTAGATAAGATAGACATAAAATATATTAAGTTTTCAAAATAAACAAAAGTAAAGTATAAAATAATACTGAGCAGGGAGTTTTCATGGTAAGTACTTTTCAAGTCTTTCAATAATTTCAATCGTTATTAGCACAAAGCTTGTAAAGCCGTTTTGATTTAATATATCAGATATCACACTAAAAATAGGTAAAAAAGCGTCTGCCTTTATCAGTTAACTGGACGAATGGTCATCTTCACTAAATTTGACTATCTATTCTCTTCCAATATATTAAGTTTTCAAAATAAACAAAAGTAAAGTATAAAATAATACTGAGCAGGGAGTTTTCATGGTAAGTACTTTTCAAGTCTTTGAATAATTTCAATCGTTATTAGCACAAAGCCTGTAAAGCCGTTTTGATTTAATATATCAGATATCACACTAAAAATAGGTAAAAAAAAGCGTCTGCCTTTATCAGTTGACTGGACGAGTGGTCATCTTCACTAAATTTGACTATCTATTCTCTTCATATTTTACTATAAAATGACCAAAGATTTTTCTTCATACCTATGAACACCCTGAGTTGTTGCTGCTATGCTCCAAGAGAGAGTTGATGTCGGTGAACTGTAACAAGTGTCTACCTTGTCCTGAGAGCGAAAATGTGACGTTATTTTGCAGAGAAATGCCTTTTGACTTTAAAGGCTGATCAAATGGACGTTTAACAAACCTATTTATTTAATATCAATTACTTAAATTATTTTTCAATATTACCTACGCAAACTTAATTCAAAAAAAATTTAAAAAATTTCAAATTTAAAATTTTTGACAGTGTTGCCAGACTGATTCCACTATTTTCACTGTTGCCAAGTGTACGTAGTCGTTATCTAATCATACAAGCGTATTTTTATATATCACACACGACTCGTGTGAACACGAGTCCATTTTTTCAGCTAAATATTTCAGATGGCGTAGTGCGGTGATGAGTGTCCCGACAAGTTCAAATGTCTTGATTTCCTTTTTCAACATAGCGAGAAAGAAATATCGATAAAAAAAAGGTTCCATTCGTCATAAAAAAATACGCTTACTTCGTTTGGCAACACTGACAAAACTTACTTCATTTGGCAACACTGTGACACCGCCATTCGTCATAAAAAAATACGCTTACTTCGTTTGGCAACACTGACAAAACTTACTTCATTTGGCAACACTGTGACACCGATTTTTTGTGTATGTTGTGGGTACCCTCTTTTTTTTTTTTTTTTTTTTTTTGTGCAATCACGTTAACGTCCTATGTACGTCTCAGTTAACTTGAGGTCTAGGTCTATGAAGCTTAGGGTAAGATTGTGTTGCTTAGTTGAACTCAGCTCTGGAATCATTGAATCTCGAAAGTGAACTCTCTCTTTAGGTAATCGTAGATCGTAGTGATGATATTTGTATCTAAATGTTATCCCTTACAAGAGTTTAGTGCTTTATTTAGAATTTTAGACTGTCACATCATATAGTCCTTCTACCTCAACACCTAAATATTGCATCACTTGATGCTACTCAGGAGGTTGGTTCCTATTTCCCGATGCCTGGCACAAGCACATGCTTTTACGGACGGGTACGATTATACCATTTATTGAATATTTTTATATTGTGAAATGTGTATCGAATAACAAATAACTGGAAACTTCTTATTGAATAAATAATTCCTGATGATGTTGGATGTGACACCGAAAAAAAACAAACAACTGGCAACATTCAAACATTGGCCTGATGTGAATCAAAAATTCGAAAGATTTTCCGTCTTTCAGAAAAATGGCGAGCACGGAAACAGCCACCAGTGCCCCTATTCAGGCATCTCAAGGAAATTTGTCAAAGCAAGACCTTTCCACTCTCGTAAGTAAATGCCCCCGTCTCATATCTTGTCGAGTTCCAATGGGTGCCACTCTGGAATTCCGAAATCTGGCCACCGGGTCACGTGTCATTTCAAACTGATGTTTTGCATGATGCAATATTTTTTAACCCCAAAAAACAGGATGTCCCTTTCTGATCAAGCTGACTAGGTTAGTCTTGTCACTGATCCTTGAGAATCAAATGTACTACACTTTTATGCCTTATCCACTTTCGATGCAATAATGATGCAAATCCACTTTCAATGCCTAATGAGAGGTAGGGGTCCACAAAGTGACTTTAAACTTGGTTCAAGTTTAACTCTGGGAATAAGTGATCTGATTGGTTGATTAAAAAAAAAAAATCCTAAAATTTTAGCTAATGAGATTGTTTTTTTAAACCAAGATTAAAACTTAAATGGAATTTCAACTCACTTTGTGAAACCGGCCCTAAACAATTAAATATTTAGGTCTAGAGAACCAATTTGATTCACAGCCAGGTCCAGGTCCACAAAGCAAGTTTAAACCCTGCTTATGTTGAACTCTTTGATTAAGCAAAGCAGTATAACAGATATTTAATTTAAATTAATTTCTATTTGATTGATTTCAGGACATTACTAAACTTACACCACTGACACCTGAAGTTATAAGTAGACAAGCTACTATCAATATAGGTAAAATATGTTTTAATGTCAAGTGTGATATAACCATTATTCTTTGGATAGTACTATGTTTGTACCTATCCATTATTTTTTATTATTGTTGGTTTAAAGGTTTAGATCTGAAAAAATTACTTACAACTTAAATTAATTATTTTTCACAAATGTTTCAAGTACCTAAAAAAGGGGGTATCTTTTCAAGAGGAAATGTAAAAGGAATGTAAATAAACTAAATTAATAAACCCTACTAGCTGCGAAAAAATGAGATTCACCTGTAACAGTTAGTACCTACTGTGTCTTGAGATTTCCTCTCTAAAGTCTAAATAAGTAAATACTTATTGGTCTATATCGGGCATGCACAACCTGCTGCAATAAATTACGGCTCGCACTCTATTTCAGTTCTGATGTGGCCCGGTTTATAATAATAGAGTCAAGTGCAAGTAACCACAAGGCAAGGTTAGCACTTGGTCATACTCTACCAGCTGATATTAGACCTATTATTTAAGATAAAAGAGGAAAGGAAAAAAAAGAGAAAAATGTTATACCACGGACGGAACTGAACCCACGAATCTTTACCAGTACGCCAGCTAGGCAGGTTGTGTATGCCTGAGCTAAACTGTCTCCTACCCATCAAGGTAATACTTTCCGAAGTATCTAACATTAATGTTCTAAGAAAGTAAGAAAAAAGGTAATGATAACAATAAGAAACATCTATTATGCTCAAGCAATTTTACTAACTGTGTACAATTTCATCTTACCCAGGAACAATTGGTCATGTAGCCCATGGTAAATCAACAGTAGTCAAAGCCATCTCAGGTGTTCAGACTGTCAGATTTAAAAATGAATTGGAAAGGAACATTACAATCAAATTGGGTAAGTAATGAAATTTCATCTTACCCAGGAACAATTGGTCATGTAGCCCATGGTAAATCAACAGTAGTCAAAGCCATCTCAGGTGTTCAGACTGTCAGATTCAAAAATGAATTGGAAAGGAACATTACAATCAAATTGGGTAAGTAATGAAGTTATTGTTTTCTTGCTTTAGTGCTTGTTGGTGAGGGAGGTCATAGAAAAATAGATAATAGGGAAAAAGAGATGATAGTATACATAATGAATTCAAGATCAGTGATTTGGTATTGAGGTACCTACATACAATATTTAGTTATGAACCTGTTTTATTGCTATTCTATTTAAACAAATTGTACCAGACTTTCCTGCCTCCCTATGACATTGATAATTACTGATAAAATCTGGAACTCCCTTTGTTAATTCAATACCTTTGTTTTCAGGTTATGCCAATGCCAAGATCTACAAGTGTGACAATGAGAAGTGTTCCCGACCAGCGTGCTACATTAGTGGCCGCTCCAACAAGGATGATTCCTTCCCCTGCCTGCGGAGTTCTTGTACAGGCCGTTTCCAGCTGGTCCGACATGTGTCGTTTGTAGATTGTCCTGGGCACGATATTCTTATGGCAACCATGTTGAACGGTGCTGCCGTTATGGATGCAGCTCTCTTGTTGATTGGTAAATTTAAGGTTCAAGTTATGAAATGAGCACCAACCAGTCAATCCTCAAATTGTGTCATAGCTGATAAGCCTTTTTTTTCTTCATGTATGTACCTAGGTCTACTGTAGGCTGTGACAATGCTGCCAAAACCCCTGAAATAGTTGATTGTCCTGGGCACGATATTCTTATGGCAACCATGTTGAACGGTGCTGCCGTTATGGATGCAGCTCTCTTGTTGATTGGTAAATTTAAAGTTCAAGATATGAAATGAGCACCAGTCAATCCTCAAATTGTGTCATAGCTGATAAGCCTTTTTTTTTTCTTCATGTATGTACCTAGGTCTACTGTAGGCTGTGACAATGCTGCCAAAACCCCTGAACTAGTTTTCCTACCATCTCCTCAAGCGGCTCCTGGGTGTGCGTATGGAAGGAGACAAGAAGGGAGCCAAGGTGAGTGGAATAGAATAGAACATGACTAAATAAATTTAAAAGGAATACATATAGATAGAGACAAAGGCATTTGATAGAGGGAACTGTAACAACGGAGGTCTTATAGTCCCGAAATCGGAAAGAGAAGGAGGACAGGGTAAGTTCAATACCAAACAGTACTTAAGGTATGTGCCAACTTTAAGTCCTATAGAAAGTGTAAGTCAAGTGTGAGTGTTGGCAAACCAAAAATGTCATTTAATTCTAGGGTAAGAAAGAGCCAGCCATTCAGAAAACAAACCTTATCGTTAGGATTAAGCTTGCCCCGGGAGGGAATTGAACCCGCAACCCAGAGCTTATAAGGCAGGTGCTCTACCTTCCAAGCTAAACTAACTAGGCTGGTACGAGTCGTAACTCTATCTCAGTGGCATATAGGAGTATGTTACTATCTCGTCTACTCTATGATAGTATGCTACTATCTTGTCTACTCTTGTGTGGTACCACTTTTACTAGTTACTTAAAAAAAAAAAAAAAAAAAAAAAATCCTAAAATTTTAGCTAATGAGATTGTTTTTTAAACCAAGATTAAAACTTAAATGGAGTTTCAACTCACTTTGTGAAACCGGCCCTAAACAATTAAATATTTAGGTTTAAAGAACCAATTTGATTCACAGCCAGGTCCACAAAGCAAGTTTAAACCCTGCTTATGTTGAACTCTTTGATTAAGCAAAGCAGTATAACAGATATTTAATTTAAATTAATTTCTATTTGATTGATTTCAGGACATTACTAAACTTACACCACTGACACCTGAAGTTATAAGTAGACAAGCTACTATCAATATAGGTAAAATATGTTTTAATGTCAAGTGTAATGTAATATAACCATTATTCTTTGGATAGTAGGTACTATGTATGTACCTATCCATTAATTTTTATTGTTGGTTTTAAGGTTTAGGTCTGAAAAAATTACTTACAACTTAATTCAATTAATTATTTTTCACAAATGTTTCAATTACCTAACATTAATGTTCTAAGAAAGTAAGAAAAAAGGTAATGATAACAATAAGAAACATCTATTATGCTCAAGCAATTTTACTAA
>NW_007378399.1:90472-119681 GCF_000475195.1 Diaphorina citri | reverse complement strand
GTCTGGACACAACATCAATATAGATTAGATAATAAAATATATACGAAAACATGAAAATAATTGAGCTGGTTTTACTTACCATTTCTTACAGAAGTTCTAATGACTAAATGGCCTATTTAGGAAGCACCTCCAACTGTATAATTATAAAGTACTACAGTTTTACCATACACGTACCTAAGATACGACATTCTTACTAACATTAGGTACCTATGTCCTTATTCCATCAAAAGTATTTACACAAAATTAACAAAAAGTCGTATTCTATTGATCAAAGGAAATTTTAATCTAAAGGTGGAAAAACTTCATCCTTTTGTACATTATCAAAATAATTATTAACATATATTTCGTCAGATTTTTTTTATTATTATTATGTTATTTTTTTAGTTGTTAAAAAAGTGGCATTTTTAAAAAACTTCGATCGCCAACTGCATAAAATTCCTAAAAAACGAAATTTCAAAGTCTTCGACTTTTTCATACATTCGATCATCGATTTTTTCACAAAATTCAAAATAATTTTTCTCGACAGATCAATAGAACACTACTGGAAAATGTCTGGACACAACATCAATATAGATTAGATAATAAAATATATACGAAAACATGAAAATAATTGAGCTGGTTTTGCACAATGCACATTATGCTGATTTGGCGTTAGGTTTACTGAATAAGAGGGGAGCTCTGGCTGTCGCTGAAGTCTAGACCGTAGTACATCTCCGAGCTGTCGAAACAGGGATACATTTTCCGAACCGGTTTCGTGTCCACTGGTGGAATGAATCGGTTCCGGTTGAGAAGTCTGAAAATGGACAAGAATGAAGAATGTCAGAATAATAGTAAAATTAAAATCATGACTTACCTCTTTGTGGTAAAGCTGAGAGTGTCTTCACATTTTTTATGGATTAGGAGCCTCTTTCGCCAGCCTAGTTAGCTTGGTTGGTAGCGCGTCTGCCTTGTACGCGCTAGGCCGCGGGTTCGATTCCGCCCGGGGCGGATTTTATCCTGAAGGGATAATTAATCTTTTCAGCTCGATATCAAAAACACCCGCAAGCAGCGCTCGAAACCAATCCAAAGAAAAATCAAAATTCCATACCTCGGCTGGGATTGAACCCACGCCCTCCTGTTTACCAGGCGAGCGCCTTGACCACTACACCACCGAGGTAGGTTCTAACCTGTATGACCTGTGATGTTCACATTTTATTATTAACTGCACCACTTGAGCACCTCCTTGGTGACACTGTGTGACCAGACCTGAAAGCAGAGAGTCAGCATCCGGTAAATAAATAATCTTTTCAGCTCCATATCAAAAACACCCGCAAGCAGCGCTCGAAACCAATCCAAAGAAAAATTCAAGTCTCTGTAGGAAAGGACTCGCCTCATAAACAACTCTGCGCTGTCGGCAGGTATATGAGTACGCGTAGTTTACTTGTGAAATCAGAATTGAACTAACAACCTCAAACTCTATTTGTCAGGGTTGAGAATAAGCTATTTTGGATTTTTAATGGTTTAGTACAAGCGCTTTCACGCAACCTAGTAGTTGAACTATTAAAAAAAGAAGGGAAATTTGCTTCAGAAGAGGGGGATTGGTCGAGAATCCACGAGAAAAATGCACGTGATTATTTTATAACAATACCAGCTCCACATGTGATTGGATGGGTATCTACTGTTTGGACACTCACTTCAGGATGTTCATCATCTTCCTGGTACGGACAATTGATACCATTCATCTTGAGGAGAACCATGGACACCAGTTCGAAAACATCTTCAAGATCGATATTGACCTGAGGGCGAAAGACATTATTAATAATTAGCTATACATGCATATGCATATGTATTTACATACTGGATACTGGTGGATTGGTCGAGAATCCACGAGAAAAATGCACGTGATTATTTTATAACAATACCAGCTCCACATGTGATTGGATGGGTGCTGTTTGGATACTCACTTCAGGATGTTCATCATCTTCCTGGTAGAAATCATAAATTCAGATTCACCAGTTGTCACCGTATGACGTCATGCGCAGAACGAACTCAAAATCGTACACTAATTGACACCCCCCTGTACATACTGGATGTAAGGTTAAGTAAAAAACTCTAGTCTAGATAGATACTCATAGCTTCTTTCTTGGTATCGAGGACACAAACAGTTTTACTTTTGAGTTGATGCAAAGTCTAGGTCAAGCTTGAAGTCTTGGAGCTTGACCATGCAATGCAAAGTATTCAAGTTTCATCTAATGTATGTAGACTTGTTTTTGTTGTATTCAGGCTTGAATTCAATATATCCTAAGGCTCTTTACACGGCTTGATTCTTTATTTTGATTTTATTTTGTTTGAAAGGATAAATTTTTACAGCTAATTTTCGTGTACTTGAATTTTTCTTTGGATTGGTTTCGAGCGCTGCTTGCGGGTGTTTTTGATATGGAGCTGAAAAGATTATTTATTTACCGGATGCTGACTCTCTGCTTTCAGGTCTGGTCACACAGTGTCACCAAGGAGGTGCTCAAGTGGTTAATGTTCTCTAGCAAATTCACGACGACCACAGTACTGTACGGCGTCATCAAGAAAGCTGCTGACTGTTTCTCACAGAGGAAAATCGATACACTTCTTGCGAAGAAGAAAGACTTGATGAAAAAGTTCAGGGTGAGTTACCTACTGGGATGAACGTTACGGTTTGAGTCGACATCGATCGACGGCATCGACTATGTGTGGATGTATCTTTACATTTCCCTCTATCAAACCTCCGAGAAAGCCAAGAATGGTCATATTTTCTAAGATTAGGTTTTGAGTCGACATCGATCGACGGCATCGACTATGTGTGGATGTATCTTTACATTTCCCTCTATCAAACCTCCGAGAAAGCCAAGAATGATCATATTTTCTAAGATTAGGTTCAAAATATATATATTTTTTTTTATGGATACATTTTCCGAACCGGTTTCGTGTCCACTGGTGGAATGAATCGGTTCCGGTTGAGAAGTCTGAAAATGGACAAGAATGAAGAATATCAGAACAATAGTAAAATTAAAATCATGACTTACCTCTTTGTGGTAAAGCTGAGAGTGTCTTCAAAATTTTTATGGATACCTACCTATCAGAGCATAATTAGGAGCCTCTTTCGCCAGCCTAGTTAGCTTGGTTGGTAGCGCGTCTGCGTTGTAAGCGCTAGGCCGCGGGTTCGATTCCGCTCGGGGCAGATTTTATCCTGAAGGGATAATATTCGTTCCCGGAATGGCTGGCTTTTTCCTATCCTGTCTTCCTTCTCTCTTCAATTTCGGAACGATAATACCTTAGCAGTTATAGTTCCCTCTGTCAAACCTCTTGAAAAAAGAGCCTCTTTTACTATTTCTGTAATAAATTTGTAGCTACTGCTAAAGTAGTTACTCCACTGTCCTCACAAGGCTGAGTGCACCCCGTATTTCAAGTAAAGAGCCAAAAAAAACTTTGACTCTGCCGACAATCGAACCCGGGGCCTCCGGTGAGCAAGTCTACTGTGACTTACGCGGTCAAAATTGATCTTGATGTAGTATCGACTTACCCGCTTGGTTTCTTATCTTCTGCTGGTTTTCGCCTGCATAGGAAAATGTAAATCTTCTTGTGTGTCCCATGCATTTTACAATGGCAAATTGTAACCTGTCTACACTCACGCCTTGAAGTAAAGCGAAAGTGGTCCTTGAAATAATGAGAAAGCGGTACCGAGGTACAATCTTTTTTTTTATGTTTTTTATGTACATAAAAAAAAAACACTCACTATTTTTGAAACTGACAGAATATACTTACTAATTTCATGCATCTCATTTTACCCAGGATATGCTCGGGGACAACGGGGTGTTCCTGTTTCCCACCTTCATCAACTCGGCCCACTATCACTATCAGATCCACTACAAGTTTCTCAACTACGGCTACGTGGGTCTATTCAACCTACTGGAGATGCCGGTCACTAATGTAACAGTGGGTCTCGGTAGTAACAAGTTACCAGTCGGGTTCCAGGTGAGTTTGGCGCTCGTGACTTCCAAAGCGGTCTGAACTTCTTCGTTATGCCAGGTTTTACGGCCAGCCACTTACGCTCCGTCTGTCTGTCCAACCTACATAAGTCTGTCAGACTGCCGGAATGTGTGTGTCTATTCAACCTACTGGAGATGCCGGTCACTAATGTAACAGTGGGTCTCGGTAGTAACAAGTTACCAGTCGGCTTCCAGGTGAGTTTTGCGCTCGTGACTTCCAAAGCGGTCTGAACTTCTTCGTTATGCCAGGTTTTACGGCCAGCCACTCACGCTCCGTCTGTCTGTCCAACGTACATAAGTCTGTCAGACTGCCGGAATGTGTGTTACGGAAAAAGCTTGCGACTTCAGTCATTAGACCGTCTGAGAGACTAGAAGTGGGAACACTATTCCACCACACACTTTCCGACGATCTGTGATAGTCGGAGAGTGATTGGCCAGCCTTCCAAATCGAATGGTAGGATTGGTAGGTAAAACTTGAGATTGATTGAGTACATGAGACTGTACACCCGAGGCAAGGCGTGGCTGAGGGCCATTTTATTGTGGTTATTAATTCGGTTTGTTCTTTGTTTGATTACAGGTGGCGACATCACCAGGTCAAGACAGACTATCGATGGCAATCGCCAAGGAGTTGGAAAGTGCGTTTGGAGGCTGGGTACCACCAAGCAATGTTCTGTGATAAAGTTGGACTTCGACACGACAAAAGATCGTGTTCGTCCAGATTATGTATTTCTCAGATTACTTTCAAAGTAATCTCACTATACTAAAGTTCCAAAGTATTACCTTAATTATTTTTGTAATCCGCGGTACAATGACACTTCGTTTCAGTGTTTAAACCATAGTTGGTATGATTTGAGAATAATCTTCTGTGTCCTGTATTAACTGCCCTAACAAACCTACACAACTAACTCCTTTGGACCTATGGACCCATCCAAGGGAGGCAGCTACTTTCCTGGGTCTACTGAATGAGGACACGGACGAAGAGGATTTATGAAAAAAGGAGGCGCCGCTACAACAACATATTATTATCTTCAGTGCCTTTTGGATTGTTGATATGAAACTCTTGTAATTGAGTTGCTGAAGATATTGTTTTGTGAAAGGCAAAATTTTACAAGGTGTCCATTTTAAATTACGCTAGGTTCTTCTAGGACCTGCAAAGTCACAACTGTGCCTAACAAACCTACACAACTAACTCCTTTGGACCTATGGACCCATCCAAGGGAGGCAGCTACTTTCCTGGGTCTACTGGATGAGGACACGGACGAAGAGGATTTATGACAAAAGGAGGCGCCGCTACAAGAACATATTATTATCTTCAGTGCCTTTTGGATTGTTGATATGAAACTCTTGTAATTGAGTTGCTGAAGATATTGTTTTGTGAAAGGCAAACTTTTACAAGGTGTCCATTTTAAATTACGCTAGGTTCTTCTAGGACCTGCAAAGATAGTCCAACGGTGTACGTCTGAGCTGCTAGAGTGAATCAAGCTATGTTGCTATTTACAAGAATCTCCATATCAATCTTGGAAGATTGAAGGGTAGCACATTTCTTCCACCTAACTTTTAGGTGTTACAAATATTGAAATAATTTCTATGTAATGGTTCCTTATGTAACGTGCTTTATGGGTGGTTTTTTTTCTTCTAGTAAATATGTATGTATTTGCAATTTTAATACTACCTAGGTATGTTAAATGATTATCTACCTACTACCTAGTAATTTACAAGAATCTCCATATCAATCTTGGAAGATTGAAGGGTAGCACATTTCTTCTACCTAACTTTTAGTTGTTACAAATATTGAAATAATTTATATTCAATGGTTCCTTATGTAACGTGCTTTATGGGTGGTTTTTTTCTTCTAGTAAATATGTAGGTATGTATTAGCAATTTTAATACTATCTATGTTAAATGATTATTTACCTACTACCTAGTTATCTATGTAATCGTATGTATTTCATAGCTGATAGCTTTAAATGCTTTAATTTAAAAACATAAAAAGGTGCACTAGGCCATTCACAAAATATTTTTTTCGGACTAGAAGAAAAGAGATTATCCGATGAGTTTTTGTATGTATAGGTATTATTTATCCGAAGGCCTTTTAACTTTTAAATTAAATATATTATGTATTATAACAGTATGTTCTTTCGTAACTGGTTGTGCAATTATAACAATATATTAATTAATAGATATTTTATTATTTTATTTCATTTATTCCTGAGAGGTCCGGCTTAAAAAAATATTCCGAGCAAGGGCACCCAACAAGAATCGTGGAGTCCATTCTCAGTGCCACTTGATTAATCTGGGCCTGATCTGTGTTGTTTTATTGGAAAATGATTTTCTACTATTTTGTATGTTTTATCTGTAGATTTTATTTTGTTGTATGTACAATACACGCGTATTTCAATATCTTTTCGTAGGTATTGATAATTTATTTTTATTTTATGTGTCGTTTGATTTTCCCACTTGTTTTCATTTCACAGGATGTAGGTATTGTAGGTAACCGGGTATTTTTATTACAATTTTATTATCTTTGTTTGCTGCTTCTCTTGACCTTTTTAGATCTACAGGCTTGTCGGTTTTTTCCCGATAAAAATGTTATGTAGGTAGATTTACAAAGTTTTGCATAAAATACCTATAGGTACATATTTGGAGGAAAAAAATACAAAAATAAGCTAGGTCTTCAATTTGAGATCTTATAATTAGCAGGGGCATAAACGGAAATGAGATAAAAGTTGGAATTTTTAGTTTTCAGTGATCCGAATATTAATCAGTATTATGTAGGTTTCTGTTTTAAAATAGTAACACATTCTACGAAGGTGCATTCAAAAGTCTTATAATCAGGGAAGTCCATTTTAAATCCCAAGCCAGCCTAGCCAGCCTTGGAGTGTAGCGCGCCTGCCTTCTGAGCACTGGGTTGCGGGTTCAATTTCCGCTCAGGGCGAAATCTAAACAGATAAGGTTCGGTCTCTGAACAGCTGATTTTCTCCTATGCTGTCCTCTTTCTCCGATTGTGGGACGATAAGACCTCAGCTGTCTTAATCCCTTGTTCCTGTTTACACCTCTGCTTACATATCTGGGAGTTTTATTTTGAAATTATTTACTAAAATGTTATTACAAAATACGTTAGGGAACAAAAGGGGGAAAAAAGTAACATTAACAACATCCGCGAAGGTATAAATAAAATTTATATTCACTAGATAAAACAAAATAAATAAAAAATAGGACATAAAAAAGCAGTAAATCAAATAAATTTACCCTATTTTATTTTTTATGATTATTATTGTTTAAAATGTTTTCTTTCTAGCTTCTTTCTAAGAAATGAGTAATCATAATTACTTATTGTAGATTAAATTGATGACTGTTGAATATGTACACAACTTTAAAAAGTTTGTGAATCTTACGTACCTACCCTACATGGTACATGGTGGTTACCCATTGAAATTGTAAACATTACTCTCCTTGAGAGAGGGTAAGATAAGGAAAGTAGAAAGGAACCAATATTTTGTCAGTAAGACAAATTTTTGTCGATGGTGGGATTCGAACCCGGGACCTTCTGCATGGCAAGCAAGCGCGTTACCACTGGACCAACCGTGCCCCCAAACGGCACGGTACCTACCTATTTGTAGGAACTGTAGAAGTAGAAGGTACTTGGACATTGGACAACAAGTATCGAATTTGTATGACAGCCGTGTTTTATAGTGATTATGCAATGTGCAAGGAATTAAAAAATCTCTTTTTTCCTCGTAGGTACCTGTTCTGCCGTGCTAAGCGAAAACGCCGTACCTAGGTATGTCAAAAAAAATCGATTTTTCGTTTTTGGTGCCAAATGGTTCCTATGATCCTAAATTTTGATCCTATAGGTATTTATCCTAAACCACTAAAATGTTTTGCCGTATGTCAAAAACGTATGTTTGCCGTATATGTAGATTGAAATTTTTAAACTCAATTTCCCGAAAGTAGGGTTTTTTTTTTGGCATACCTACGGCGTTTTCGCTTAGCACGGTAGTGTTATCCTTCCTAGTCTTCCTACTCCTACGTACCTATACTATTATCTTTGCTACAAATTATTTACTGACAACTTACCATTACATATCTGCCCAGTAAAGCTGGGAGGACAAGAACAGTAGAAAGAGTCGATGCTACTCCAACACGTGCCTCCGTTCAAGCAAGGGTTGTGACTGCAAGACTGAAAAGAAGAGAGATTTTTTTTTTTTTTTACTAAACAACTTCTGAAATTTTCAGCACAAACTAAAGAGAAAATTGACTATTTTCTGCGGGACCCATTCCATTTTAACATGACTAGGTACTAGGTAGGTGTTAGAATTTCTTTCTTCTGATGTTGAAATGGTCCCTCTATAATATATGGTCCCTCCAGTATTCGGGGAAAAAAGTAATAGAAAGGAAATACCTATAACGAGGTAGGTAGAAACCAATTTACATAGGTATCACATAATTTTATGTGTCTGAAATACCTACCGAAATTTTTTCTCAAGGTGAAAACGAGTCAAAAGTTATTTTGTCCCTGATATTATTCAAGCTATACCTACAAACTTAATAGGTATTTTTCTAAACAGATTAAAAGTGAGAAAAAAAAAATATTAAACTTAATCTCCCGAACAAAAAGTCCCCGAAAATTGAACACACAAAAACTTCAAGGACACAAAAATGTACCCAAAGAATCAAACTGAATAAACTTAGTGTTATTTTTTGTGTAACTTTACTGTTTCGCCATTCTTTTTTTATATAAAAAGTTGGAAATATGTTATTATGGACGGTAAATTATGTAGGAATCTTTGTTGGTATACTGGGTCGTCACCCTATACCTACCGACACCAAGGTAAACTTTCAGGACAATTCACTGAAAACTTTGACTCCGATGAGAACTAAACCCGGACCTCTTATGTGCTAAGGAGGTAGGAAGACCACTAACTAGGCTACGATCTTAAGGTCTGTCCACACATAGTGGACGGGCCGTCGATCGACGAGGTGAATCTATGTTGTCGAGGCAGTGTGGACGGTTCAGTCGACATCGACGCGACGGCCGATCGACTATGTGTTTTTTTTTTCAATATGATAATTAACTTTATTTTTCAATAAGACAGAACAAAGTATAACAAACAATAATTTTTTTTTAATTCGCGTTTTACAAATTGCTTTAATTTGCATACTGCAGTCGGAAAAAGTGATTGATTCGTTCTCTTCTCCTGCTGATTGGTATAAAACAGCTCGCTTGGTAGGTAATTTGCATTTACCTATCTATTTAGTTAGGTACCTATTTATTTTTATTTATTTATTTTCATCAAGCTGAAATATATCTCACTAGAGTCAAAATAGAAGAGTTCTTTTTTTTTACAGTCCGCTTTTTCTCTAAAAATCTAAAATGTTATGTTTTATGAAGCACTGCACAACCAACCACTTTCTCTCTGCCTCTCTCTCTCTCCCTCCGGCACCCCCTGTATCACACTCTGAGGTCACCATCAGTTTTTTTTACATAGCTAGGTAACTGTTATTTTTTAATTAAAAGAAAGTAAAAATGTTGCAGACCACCCATCTCTTACGGTCAAAATAACTATGAGCAGAGCACAGGCCAAAGTACCAGCGGCCACATAGATGCTGTGCAAATGATCCAAATGTATAGAGATCGGCATTTGGAGATCCAGCGAGTTCTTGTCAGGGTCTCCTATGATGCCTGCGCCATCCACTTCACTTGATGTGTCATCCATCAGAAGTTCCACTGAAATCAAATTCACGTCAAGTCATATTTTTAGCAAAAGGGGTATTTTTTCTGAATCTAACGAATCCAGAAAAAATTGTGTTTTGCAAAATTCGAATCTAGGGAATGGAATTTTCAAATCCATCGAATTCAGATACTTGAATCCATCGAATCCGAACACATTGGATTCCAGATATAAGGTACCTATTTGTAGGAACTGTAGAAGTAGAAGGTACTTGGACAAAAAGTATCGAATTTGTATGACAGCCGTGTTTTATAGTGATTATGCAATGTGCAAGGAATTGAAAAACTTTTTGCCTCGTACCTGTTCTGCCGTACTAAGCGAAAACGCCGTAGGTAGGTAGGTATGTCAAAAAAAATCGATTTTTCCTGTCGCTTCATGAAATGACTTTGTTTTTCAACGGGAAACTCTTCAGTTTGTGCTAGGTTTTAGAGCCGATGGACATGATATTTGACAAACTTCAAGAAATGAGAAGTATAATATGTATAGGTAGTTTGAGGTAGATAATTTAAATTATAAACAGTTTGGCCACAATTATAGCTACCCTATGCAGTGTATCCTATACAGACTGCTAGGATAAAGGTAATCTTCAGTCTCATTCGATCCGTAGATACCTAAAAGATAAGGACTATACAACCATTAGACCAATATTCCTATCAACTTATCATCTATATCAGGAGCATAAGTTTCTGTTTCCCAGCCATGGACCGAAGATGTCAGCAAGATTAAGAGAAAAACATGAGCTTAAAACCTTGAGAGTATAAAATCTAGAACGAGCATTTATGTTTCAGATAGTGTTATTAGTTTGGAGCTCGAAACGTTTCGAAATGTGATGTAAGCTGAAACTTAAACAAAGGAAGAAGAGTACACACTTGCGAATCTCCCAGAATCAAGACAATATTCAAAAAGGATAAAACGCACGAAAGATACAAGTAGTAATGAAAACGGTTTGAAAGCTTCCACACAAATTGCAGGAGGGTGGGGGGTGACAAGGGGGGAAATGACTGGGGAGGGAATAACAGAGGGGGAAATGACAAGTGGGTAAATGACAAGGGAGGGAACTGACAAGGGTAGGAATGACAGAGGAGAATGACAAGGGTGGAGAATGATAGACGGGAAATGACAATGGGGGAATGACAGACGGGGAATGACAAGGGTGGGGATATGACAAGGGGGAGAATGAGAGAAGGGGAATGACATGGGGGAAAATAACAAGGGGAGAATGACAGAGGGGCGATGATGAGAGGGAATAACAGAGGAGAAATGACAGAGGGGGTATGACAAGGGGGAGAATGACAGAGGGAAAATGACAAGGGGGAGAATGACAGAGGGAAAATGACAAGGGAGGGAAATGACAAGGGAGGAAACAACAAGGGGGAGAATGATAAGGGGGAGAATGATAAGGGAGGAAACAACAAGGGGGAGAATGATAAGGGGGAGAATGATAAGGGGGGAAACAACAAGGGGGAGAATGGCAAGGGGTAAAATGACAAGGGAGGGAATAACAAGGAAGGGAATGACACAAAAAGATTATACATACAAGATAGTATATAATACACTCCCAATATTTTTCTTCGCAAACCCTCAGGCTCCGGGGAAATTCGAATAATTTATACCGGGAATAAAAGACCGTCTTTGAAATTACCTGTCATTCTAGACTACTTTTCCCGCAAAAAAAAGGTAACAGCTTGTGACTCGGTTTGGAAATTGGTTGCAAAATGTCAACATTTCATGACGCTTATACTCTTTTTTTCCTCACTCTCTCCTTGTGAGATTTCTTTCTTTTGAAAAACAAATTTCCAATTTTGTGTGCTTACGTTACGAGTAGGTACTTTCGTACGTTTTTACCTATATTATTCTCAATTTGTATTTATTTAGTAATCATTTTTTAGCCTTTATTATTTACTTATGTAGGTATAGGAGTATTTAGGCCTTTAAAAACAACTATTGAAGATTTATCGGATCTATCTTCTAAAATGACATCGATTTTCAATGCAAAATTCAAAAGAGAATCAGAGTAGGTATGACAAAACAATGTAATTTAATGACAGTTTCTACACTCATAGGGTACCTACCCAGTACCTTCGTAATTTAACTCCAGACCACTTTTATTTGTTTCTTTGTAGGGCATAATAATAGGGAAAACTATACAAGTATGAAATTGAAATACAAAATCCAATCAGGACAATGGATTTTCCTTAATGTTCCTCAGCTCTTTCTCTCTCTCCCTCTTTCTCTTTCTTCTACCTACGTGTATTATATGTACATTAATAATAAGAATGGTTTATTTAATGTAACTATAAAAACATCTTGTAACTATTCAAGTAAGTAATCGAATGAAAAAGTCATTGATGAACGTTAGAAAAGGGTTATGTCCATGAAAATATGTATACAAATCTGCAGCGAGCCTTAACTTGTAGAAAGTTCATAATGTTGACTTTTAGACAAATTCTCTTATATATAGAGGTACGATTTAAGCAAATTCTCTTATAAAGAGGTCCAAGGTACAAGAATTCTCTTATATAGAGGCAAATCGTTACCTTGGGCCAGAAAAATATTCTCTTATATCGAGGTTTCTCTTATATCCAGGTTTCTCTTATATTTCTTCTCTTATATCCAGGTTTTTGGCTCAAAAATGAAGGGCCCAGAAAATTTTCTCTTATATCCAGGTTCGACTGTATCCCTGTATGTGGATATTGTGGATAGAAAGGAGGGATATATCCCTGTAATGTGGATAAAGTGGAGGGATATTTTGTATGTGGATGGTACAGAGGAGGGATATTTTGCGGATGGTACAGAGGAGGGAATAATTTTAGAAAGGAGAGATAATATGGGGATGTGCATTGTATTGTAGATGGAAAGATTTAGATAACACATTAACTTCCCGTCTGCCTCGGTTCTATCCCTTGTTCTACGTATCTGTACACAAAAGCTTCACAATACAGAGTGATCTATAGGTAGGTACTTATTTTGTGTGTATAAATGTATAGTGTATACCTACAACCTATATAATTATGTACCTACGTAAGAATTCCCTCAAGAAGGAATAGATTTATATTGCCAAAATCCACCCTAATGTTTGAGGTAAAACTTTTTTTAGCTAAATTTCCTTTAGGGATAAGCTTTTGTTTATTTTATTTTTTCACTTTCTATTAGTAAATTATAGCGAAGCTATACTAGTAATAATAAGAAAGTACCTATTGCAATCGGTCCGAATTTTTAAAATCGGGAAATTGTTGGAAATGTCCGTTTTGGGGTCCCCTGATTCCATTTTTTTTTTTTTTTTAACTTTTTTTACAAAAATACCTATCCATTGAATTGGAACAATTTAACATTTTCTGCGAACATCATCACAGTTCACTCACCACAATTCCGGGGACATCGCAGTTGGGTCCTTGATATCCTTTGGGACATTCACAGGCAAACGTATTGCCTTTGTCCACGCAATAGTGATGATGCGAGCAAGGGTTGGGGTCACACAGATCCACCTGAAATCATTGGAATATTTGATTACCTATTTGTGGTGAATCAAGGAGGTTCTTCACAATCTCTGTTGGTACATATACATACAATACAAACACAATGGTCCTCTTTTAAAGTATAGCCTCTCAGCTGTGTAAGAGGCGAAAACTCCCGAAGAAAGTGTAAAGGGGAAACCCCTAAGAAAGAGAAGAGGAGGAGGGAGTGATTGAGAACAATGGGATTTAAGAGAGGTGAGTAAGAGGAGTAGGAGGAAGATTGGCAATAGTTGAAACCACGTAGGATTCTGATCTCAGAGTCGAAAAAACCTTGAACCTCAGGAGTGCAAACCGTTAACTTGCTTCTAAAAAGTCCAATACATATATAGGTAATGCCTTAATCATAGGCTCAACTCCAAATAGACACTATAATCTAAATTCCAGTCACCCAACCAATTATTCCGAAATCTCACCTTAAAAAAAAAAAAAAAAAAAAAAAAAAAAAAAAAAAAAAAAAAAAAAATAGATTAGGATTTACGGTATCCATTGAATTTGAAACGAAACCCGGAATGGTAGAGGAAGAAGAAGGAGGAAGAGGAGAAGAAGAAAAAGGAAGAAGAAGAAGGAGTAGGAGAAGGAGAAGAAGAAGAAGAAGAAGAAGAAGAAGAAGAAGAAGAAGAAGTAGGAGGAGGAGGAGAAGGAGGAGGAGGAGAAGAAGAAGAAGGAGAGGAGGGGAACTGATTAATTATCCCCATTGAAATAAAACGCAAAGCAATAGGAAAAGGGAAGAGGAAGAGAAGAAGAAGGAGAGGAGGGGAACTGATTAATTATCCCCATTGAAATAAAACGCAAAGCAATAGGAAAAGGGAAGAGGAAGAGAGAAAAAGAGAATAGAAGGGAAATGTAGAGCGGAAACGGGACCCAATAATACTTTCCCTGGAGGCGACGAAGGAGAAAGAGGAGGAGGAGAGAAGAGAAGGGAAGAGAAAGAGAGAGGAGAGAGGAGAAAAAAAGGGGGAGGGAGGTAAAGAGAGTCCCTGGAGGCGACGAAGGAGAAAGAGGAGGAGGAGAGAAGAGAAGGGAAGAGAAAGAGAGAGGAGAGAGGAGAAAAAAAGGGGGAGGAAGGGAAGAGAATAGAAGGGAAATGTAGAGCGGAAACGGGACCCAATAATACTTTCCCTGGAGGCGACGAAGGAGAAAGAGGAGGAGGAGAGAAGGGAAGAGAAAGAGAGAGGAGAAAAAAAGGGGGAGGGAGGGAAAGAGAGAGAAAGAGCTGAGGAACATTAAGGAAAATCCATTGTCCTGATTGGATTTTGTATTTCAATTTCATACTTGTATAGTTTTCCCTATTATTATGCCCTACAAAGAAACAAATAAAAGTGGTCTGGAGTTAAATTACGAAGGTACTGGGTAGGTGCCCCATGGGTGTAGAAAATGTCATTAAATTACATTGTTTTGTCATACTCTGATTTAAAGTGGTCTGGAGTTAAATTACGAAGGTACTGGGTAGGTACCCTATGAGTGTAGAAACTGTCATTAAATTACATTGTTTTGTCATACCTACTCTGATTCTCTTTTGAATTTTGCATTGAAAATCGATGTCATTTTAGAAGATAGATCCGATAAATCTTCAATAGTTGTTTTTAAAGGCCTAAATACTTCTATACCTACATAAGTAAATAATAAAGGCTAATAAATGATTAATAAATAAATACAAATTGAGAAATATAGGTAAAAACGTACGAAAGCACCCATCGATAGAAAAAAATGGTGTGAACATCACAGGACTTTCTTTGATATTAATATCTGGTGGGAATAGGTATAGTAAACACAAGTAACAAGAACCTAGGATCTGCATTGACTCTGAAGGATGTTTTATCATGAATTCTTTGTGGTAAAACAGAGAGCTTCTTCACAACTTGTGGGTACCACAGCATTTTTACATGAGTAGGTACCTTCTTTACTATTAATTCTCATCTATTCGTTTCATCAATTTTTTTACACTGGTAATGGTCGCTACACGATTAAAGTAGCTACTCAATTGTTCTCAAGAAGCAGAGTGCCGCTCAAAGTCCAAGCACAAAGCCGAAAAAACTTCAAAGCCAGGACCTCCGCCGGCGTGGAAGCCTCGACCAAGGAGGTTGCTCGTTTCCGCAAATTCGGATCCACCCCAATAATTCCCCATTATCAAAGAACTTTCTATACCAGAGGTAACAGAAAGTAAAAAGCGGTTGTGAAAATTTCATTAAAGTTTGAAGATAACAAGGGTGGACGAAAAAAAAAATGAAATCGTTGGGTGACATTTGAAAAAAATTACTCTTCTTGTACAATATTTTTCTGCCTAAATCCCAAGTTTCAGCCATTGGTCCGTGTGTCTGTCCTTCCGTCTGTCTGTCTGTCTGTAAACAAAATATCTCGAGAACGGTAGGTAAGAGCTAGAGACTTGAAATTTGGCATGCAGCTGTCAAATGTGACAAGGATTCGACACGAAACTTTTGGTGCTGCAGTTGGTGGCATTTTTGCCGCTTTTTGGTGGTTTTCGACCTCTTTTTGGCGGTTTTTAGCTATTCTGACTAAACTGTTAGATATATTGTAAAGGTTACAATAGAAGAACACCCAAATAAGCATCATTCAGTAGGATAAGGAAAGTCGAGTGATGTTCACACCAGATTTTTATTTTAATAATCCTCCCCAAGCACTTTAGGTACGGAGGATGCTGTAGGGACACTAATAAATTTAATTGACAAGCTAGGGAATAGAGGAAAAAGCAAATTGCAAACAGTCAGAACTGACGCAACATATTTTTCCTTGAGGATAGAAAAAAATGGTGTGAACATCACAGGACTTTCTTTGATATTAATATCTGGTGGGAATAGGTATAGTAAACACAAGTAACAAGAACCTAGGATCTGCATTGACTCTGAAGGATTAATTGACAAGCTAGGGAATAGAGGAAAAAGCAAATTGCAAACAGTCAGAACTGACGCAACATATTTTTCCTTGAGGATAGAAAAAAAATGGTGTGAACATCACAGGACTTTCTTTGATATTATCGTCTGGTGGGAATAGGTAGAGTAAACACAAGTAACAAGAACCTAGGACCTGCATTGACTCTGAAGGATGTTTTATCATGAATTCTTTGTGGTAAAACAGAGAGCTTCTTCACAACTTGTGGGTACCACAGCATTTTTACATGAGTAGGTACCTTCTTTACTATTAATTCTCATCTATTCGTTTCATCAATTTTTTTACACTGGTAATGGTCGCTACACGATTAAAGTAGCTACTCAATTGTTCTCAAGAAGCAGAGTGCCGCTCAAAGTCCAAGCACAAAGCCGAAAAAACTTCAAAGCCAGGACCTCCGCCGGCGTGGAAGCCTCGACCAAGGAGGTTGCTCGTTTCCGCAAATTCGGATCCACCCCAATAATTCCCCATTATCAAAGAACTTTCTATACCTTTATTTATTTACTTATTTATTTCTGTACTTGCTTATAGGAACTGATGATCTAGCATTATTACACTTTTTCACCCATCAGAAAAGATTATTTTTGAATACCTGAGTTACATATCTGACTGGGATGACTATGAATTTTCCGATTTCAGTTGTCATTAATTTAATGAGCAACATTTTATGCAACACAGAGACGAGAAGGGTGTTTACTGACTCAGCAGAGATCCTCTTCGCATTGAGTAGTGATGAGGAAGGATCCCAACTTAGACTGCTATGCGAAACTTCAATAATTCCTGGGTTAGAACGCAACAGCAGGAAGATAGATGACATAAGTATTCAGAGAAGATAATACAGAATACCCAAATCAATTATTAAATCTAATCCCAACGTAGACTTCTATGCAAAACTTCCATAATTCCTGGAGTACGAATACAAAGATAGATGACAGTATTCAGAGAAGATAATACAGAATACCCAAATCAATTATTAAATCTAATCCCAACGTAGACTTCTATGCAAAACTTCCATAATTCCTAGAGTACGAATACAAAGATAGATGACTTATTCAGAGAATACCATATCAAATCTAAATGACTGCCTCTGAGAAAGCAAAACTTGTACATATGCAGAAAGTTGAACTTTTGTTCGAACTACAGAATCTCGTATTCTCGTAATACGGTAAAGCACACAAAGGCAAAACTTTCCAATTTCTTAGATATGGAAAACGACACCTAGATAGAAACAGGCTCCCGGATTACGCAGGATATCTCATTTCTCTGATCCTCTGCGATTCTGAGAAATAAAAAATGAATAGCTCATCCGCAAAGGGATTTAGCTTATTTAGCTAAAAGCTTTATACATCATTCATTCTACTACCGAGAAATTCACTTGATTTATCCCTCTACTTGTTCCATCTATTTATTCATTGTCAGATTATCACCATCTATTTACTATTAATGGCTTCTCGAAATAAATGTGTTTAGGATACGCAGACGAAAAAAGAGGAATGGATATTTCTCTCCTTACTTTTATTTATTGAAAAATATCCTAACATAAAGCATACCAGAAATGACATTTATCAGGATAAAATCTACAAGGATATCTACGTCTATCTACATATATCTTGAACATAAAAGCTTTTGAATACTTCTGGCTTCTGGAAGCGTGATAGGAAGGATCTATGCATTTTTTTTATACGAAGAAAATCTTTTGAAATTATATGTAAAACTTTTTCAATAAATTTTGAACGAGATAGAAAAAATGTCATCTCGAAAGAAGTTATAACTTATAACTTGAGAGACTTTTTTGTAAAACTTTGTCCCATTTTTCTTCAACATTCTTTTTATTTTTTTCAATAAATGAATTAAATACATATAAAATAATTGGATTTCTGTGATATTAGGAGTTATGCAGAGAGATATTGAATAATAGAAAGGACTTACTTATCAGTCCCATGATAGCAAACGAAAATATTATGTACCTACTATTTTAACCCCAAGAGATCACCTAGAAGTTCATTTTAGAAAGGAGTGAGAAAGGTCTTCTCACTCCTGACTTCACTCACAATCTCACACAGGAAAAGAGGTCCATTTGTCAATTTTTGCAGCGTGAGGACTGAATAGTCAGTAATGATTGGGATTATATTACACCAATTAAAATGCAAAATATTGTCTTTTCCAGAAGTCTGGCAGAGTCTGTAGTAAAATATTGTCCTAATAAAAACTATACAATCTGTTGAATGTTCCATTGTAGTAGAGAAAAACGTGTTTTGGCACTAAAAACTGACAATCGAAATTTTGACCCGATTACATTACTTTCCTTCCTATAGGATAAGGAAAGTAAAAATCTGGTGTGAACATCACTCGACTTTCCTTATCCTACTGAATGATGCTTATTTAGGTGTTCTTCTATTGTAACCTTTGCAGTATATCTAACCGTTTGTTAGTATAGCTGAAAACCGCCAAAAAGCGGTCGAAAACCGCCAAAATGCCATCAACTGCAGCACCTATCCTAATTAAAAGTTTTGTATTGCATCCCTGTCACATTTGTGGACTACATACCAAATTTCAAGTCCCTAGCTCATACCGTTCCCGAGATATTATTGAATTACACCTAAAACTGCCAAAAAGCGGCCGAAATGCCGTAAAGCGTTAAACCGATCTTAATCAAAAGTTTCGTGTCGAATCTTTGTCTTATTTGACAGCTGCATGCCAAATTTCAAGTCTCTAGCTCTTACCGTTCTCGAGATATTTTGTTTACAGACAGACAGACAGACAGACACACGGACCAATGGCTGAGACTTGGGATTTAGGCTCTAGGGACCTCAAAACGTGTTTTGGCACTAAAAACTGACTATCGGAAATTTGACCCGATTACATTACTTTCCTTCCTATAGGATAAGGAAAGTAAAAATGAATCAAAAAGTAGGACGAACACGATTCTCTCTCTCTTTCTCTTCCTCTCTCTCTCTCTATTTCTCTTTCTCTCTCTCTCTTTCTCCCTCTCTCCTTCTCGACTACAATGGAACATTCAACAGATAGTATAGTTTTTATTAGGAAAATATTTTACTACAGACTCTGCCAGACTTCTGGAAAAAACAATATTTTGCATTTTAATTGGTGTAATATAATCCCAATCATTACTGACTATTCAGTCCTCACGCTGCAAAAATTGGCAAATGGACCTCTTTTCCTGTGTGAGAGTGTGAGTGAAGTCAGGAGTGAGAAGACCTTTCTCACTCCTTTCTAAAATGAACTTCTAAGTGATCTCTTGGGGTTAAAATAGTAGGTATAGGTACATAATATTTTCGTTTGCTATCATGGGAATGATAAGTCCTTTCAATTATTCAATATCTCTCTGCATACCTCCTCCTAATATCACAGAAATCCAATTTTTTTAATATGTATTTAATGCATTTATTGAAAAAATAAAAAGAATGTTGAAGAAAAATACTATAATTAATCAAAATAATTGATAAGAAACTAAAAAAATTGTGATTTTATTATTGAACGAATCAAGAAACATCATTAAAAAAATGTCATAAGTGGGTCTCGATCTTGCATCCTCCACCTTGCTAGCCATATATAAATATAAGGTGGTACATCAAAATCTCTGAAAATTTCAAGTGGTACGTGTTTACTAAAAGGTTGAGAACCCCTGACCTATACATATTACCTATATTTCTCATAAATTTCTTGAAGTTTGCCAAATATCATGTCCATCGGCTCTAAAACCTAGCACAAACTGAAGAGTTTCCCGTTGAAAAACAAAGTCATTTCATGAAGCGACAGGAAGTTTCGGGACACACTTTAGCTACATTATTTTCTCTTTTTCTCTACCTCTTCCCCTTCTTTCCATTCCCTTTTATCCCTTTATCTCCTTTCTATTCCCTCTCCTCTATCCCTTTCTCTTCTCATCCCCTATTACCCGTATCTGGATGGTTCCCCATAAAACACAACTGTGCAACGAAAAGTCTCCTCAGTAGAACGTTTTATGTCGGTTATAAAGTTCAAGAACAAATGATACTTCCATTGTGGATAGTTATTTCTTGTACGAAAACACGGTTTAAAAACCGAGGGAAACTTTAGTGTGTAGTAATTTTGTCGTTCTTTTGTGAGTAGAGGAATGTCACACAGAGTGTACTTAGTGTGTTTTTGACTAGGAAGTAGGTATTAGGTAATTGCTAGCTTCGTAATACTTATTAGTATTTGGTACCTATACCTAAAGGTGTGGATAGTTATTTCTTGTACGAAAACACGGTTTAAAAACCGAGGGAAACTTTAGTGTGTAGTAATTTTGTCGTTCTTTTGTGAGTAAAGGAATGTCACAGAGTGTGCCTGCAGGTACTTAGTGTATTTTTGACAAGGAAGTAGGTAGGTATGGAGAATGATAAGGGGGAAAATGACAAGGGAGGGAAATGACAAGGGAGGAAACAACAAGGGGAAAAATAACAAGGGGGAGAATGGCAAGGGGGGAAATGACAAGGGAGGGAATAACAAGGAATGACACAAAAAGATTATACATACAAGATAGTATATAATACACTCCTCCTCCCACCAAAACTCTCAGCACATAATCTTTAACTGTCAGAGGAATCATCATTATTTCCGAAGGAAGGAAAACAAAAGTAGGTTAGATTACGTTGCCAGATTTCACGTCCCTGCAGACGCCACAAAGGAGGGATATAGTGTGCATTGTATTGGGAATAAAACGAAGGGATATACAGTCGAACCTGGATAAAAGAGAATCCAGGGGTCCACCCTTTTTTTTCTCTTATATCCAGGTTTCCACTAAATCCAGTTTCTCTCATATCGAGGTTCAGCATAGTGATTTTCTCTTATATCCAGGCTTTTGTACCATATTCACATAATTAATTATGCATACAGTCCACTTCAACTGGGAAGTCCGATGACCTTTGTCAAAAAATCGTCAAATATTTTTTGACTCGTTGATTAACAAGTAAGCATGTGAATAGTTGATCCCATGGGATTTTTCACGCCGAATCGAATGGTGAAACTTTTAGAACTGTCCGACTTAAGTTGAGAAGTTGCGGTTCCCCTCCATGCGCTTCCATCGGACTTCCCAGTTGACGTGGACTGTACATAGAGTACACAGTTACACAGTCATAATCATATTACACATACACACCTCATTATGTATGTAAAGGTTCAGTATAGTGATTTTCTCTTATATCCAGGCTTTTGTACCATATTCACATAATTACTTATGCATACATAGAGTACACAGTTACACAATCATAATCATATTACACACCTCATTATGTATGTACTACCTAGCTACCTACGTGTATTATATGTACATTAATAATAAGAATGGTTTATTTAATGTAACTATAAAAACATCTTGTAACTATTCAAGTAAGTAATCGAATGAAAAAGTCATTGATGAACGTTAGAAAAGGGTTATGTCCATGAAAATATGTATACAAATCTGCAGCGAGCCTTAACTTGTAGAAAGTTCATAATGTTGACTTTTAGACAAATTCTCTTATATATAGAGGTACGATTTAAGCAAATTCTCTTATAAAGAGGTCCAAGGTACAAGAATTCTCTTATATAGAGGCAAATCGTTACCTTGGGCCAGAAAAATAATGAAAAAGTCATTGATGAACGTTAGAAAAGGGTTATGTCCATGAAAATATGTATACAAATCTGCAGCGAGCCTTAACTTGTAGAAACAGGAACTTGTAGATTGTAGAAAGTTCATAATGTTGACTTTTAGACAAATTCTCTTATATAGAGGTCCAAGAATTCTCTTAAATCGTTACCTTCGGCCAGAAAAAAATAATCTTATATCGAGATTTCTCTTATATCCAGGATTCTCTTATATCCAGGTTCGACTGTATCCCTGTATGTGGATAGAAAGGAAGGATATATCCCTGTAATGTGGATAAAGTGGAGGGATATTTTGTATGTGGATGGTACAGAGGAGGGATATTTTGCGGATGGTACAGAGGAGGGAATAATTTTAGAAAGGAGAGATAATATGGGGATGTGCATTGTATTGTAGATGGAAAGATTTAGATAACACATTAACTTTCCGTCTGCCTCGGTTCTATCCCTTGTTCTACGTATCTGTACACAAAAGCTCCACAATACAGAGTGATCTATAGGTAGGTACTTATTTTGTGTGTATAAATGGTTTATTGTTGTGTGTATAAATGGTTTGGGGTCACACAGATCCACCTGAAACCTATGTATGTACCAAGTATGTACCTCTTATATTTCTTCTCTTATATCCAGGTTTTTGGCTCAAAAATGAAGGGCCCAGAAAATTTTCTCTTATATCCAGGTTCGACTGTATCCCTGTATGTGGATATTGTGGATAGAAAGGAGGGATATATCCCTGTAATGTGGATAAAGTGGAGGGATATTTTGTATGTGGATGGTACAGAGGAGGGATATTTTGCGGATGGTACAGAGGAGGGAATAATTTTAGAAAGGAGAGATAATATGGGGATGTGCATTGTATTGTAGATGGAAAGATTTAGATAACACATTAACTTCCCGTCTGCCTCGGTTCTATCCCTTGTTCTACGTATCTGTACACAAAAGCTTCACAATACAGAGTGATCTATAGGTAGGTACTTATTTTGTGTGTATAAATGTATAGTGTATACCTACAACCTATATATGTACCTACGTATGAATTCCCTCAAGAAGGAATAGATTTATAGGTATTGCCAAAATATCCACCCTAATATTTGAGGTAAAACTTTTTTTTTATTATTATTTTAAAAAGATGAGTGTTCCACCGCCATTTTTATTTCGTAGCAATGGAACAACTGCTACATTAGACGCTTGTGGCCTGGCCTGTGTCGTAGCATGCCCATCCCGTAGTATGCCTCTCATCAGATACTTTTTTTAGCTAAATTCCCTTTAGGGATAAGCTATTATTTTTATACTTTCCATTTCTTTTTTTTTTTTTTTTACAAAGTATCCATTGAATTATGAAAATTTGACATGTTATGTTTCTGCAAACATCATCAAAGTTCACTCACCACAATTCCGGGGACATCGCAGTTGGGTCCTTGATATCCTTTGGGACATTCACAGGCAAACGTATTGCCTTTGTCCACGCAATAGTGATGATGCGAGCAAGGGTTGGGGTCACACAGATCCACCTGAAATCATTGAAATATTTGATTACCTATTTGTGGTGAACCAAGGAGGTTCTTCACAATCTCTGTTGGTACATATTATGTACATACAAACACAATGGTCCTCTTTTAAAGTAGCCTCTCAGCTGTGTAAGAGGCGAAAACTCCCGAAGAAAGTGTAAAGGGGAAACCCCTAAGAAAGAGAGGAGGAGGAGGGAGTGATTGAGAACAATGGGATTTAAGAGAGGTGAATAAGAGGTGTAGGAGGAAGATTGGCAATAGTTGAAACTACCTAGGATTCCACCTATTTGTGGTGAATCAAGGAGGTTCTTCACAATCTCTGTTGGTACATATACATACAATACAAACACAATGGTCCTCTTTTAAAGTAGGTATATCCTCTCAGCTGTGTAAGAGGCGAAAACCCCCGAAGAAAGTGTAAAGGGGAAACCCCTAAGAAAGAGAGGAGGAGGAGGAGGAGAGAACAATGGGATTTAAGAGAGGTGAATAAGAGGAGTAGGAGGAAGATTGGTAATAGTTGAAACCACATAAGATTCCGATCTCAGAGTCGAAAAAACCTTGTACCTCAGGAGTGCAAACCGTTAACTTGCTTCTAAAAAGTCCAATACATAAAATATATAGGTAATACCTAATCATAGGCTCAACTCCAAATAGACACTATAATCTAAATTCCAGTCACCCAACCAATTATTCCGAGATCTCACCTTAATCTGACACCTCTGTCCCGTATATCCGTGTCCACATGTGCAAGAGAACCGTCCTACATGATCAGAACACGATCCACCATTCAGACAAGGTGATGATTCACATTCATTGTACTCGTACTGGCATTGCTCTCCTGAGTAACCTAGGATCAGAAAAACACACAAACAATAAAATTATTAATAGTCATAGGTACCATCCAAGTTATGATGTAAAATAAGTGGCCACATTAATAGAACGTGGATAAAACCTCCGTGATACATATACCTTAATATTGTATGACGATATGTTCGCGGATTTTGCGATTATGTTCGCGGATTTGGCAATTGTGTTCGCGGATTCGCGTCCCGAATCGACATTTTGGATATTTGGCGAGCCTAGTCATAGGTACCATCCAAGTTAGAATGTAAAATAAGTGGCCACATTAATAGAACGTGGATAAACCCTCCGTCATACATAATACCTTAATATTGTATGACGGAGGTTTTACAATCAGGTTAAACCTCTTGAAAAATTATAGTGAATTGGGAACTGACTCTCCAAGAATCTTGTTGGCATTCTAAAAATGTAAATATAACCTTCACATTCGAACCCATGTGTAGAAATATTCAAACCTATGCTAGGAAAAGGTTAAACTAATTTTATCCCATAAACAAAAGTTCAAATTCTTCGCAGATGATCTTTTTTATTTATTTTTCTCACCATTTGAAAAACTTTGAGAAGAAGAAGGTTTTTCATTATTCGCTTATTCGATGTTTGATAGCGCGAGAAATTAATGTAAAACGTGGTGTTAAATCACCTTAGTGCTTAGTGGGAGAAAAAATGCTGTTCGATAAAAATATCTATAAGTAGTGGTCTCCTTTAGCCAGTGGTCTCGTTCACTGAAGTTAAGTAACACTGCGTATTGTTGGTATCCGGATGGATGATATTTGCGTGCTTTCTTTTACCCGCGTCCTACTCAGGCTGGATGAGGTTAATGAGAAATGTTAAACCCATTAAAAAAAGGTCTCCTTTTGGAAAATTTAGGTCAATTCTACCCGGATTATTCAGAAACTCTTAAAGCCTGTTCCGACTTATCGGGAAAAAACGTGTCGTGTGTAGTGTGAACACTCTTATTTTAATTGCATTGCCTACAGGCCATTTGGAAAAAAATCGGATGAAACTTGTGTGAACAGCTCTTACCTGGTTGACAGTAGCATCTGTATCCATCCGTCTGATCTACACAAATCCCATGGCCACAAGGCGAGGAGGCACAATCGTCCAAATTATGCTGACACAGAGAGCCGCTAAATCCAGGAGGACAAAGACATTTGAATTGTTGGGCCGTAAGATTACTGGCGGCACAAGAGCCACCATTTTGACAGGGTCCTGACTCACATGGGTCGGAGGTGTCCTCACACGTCTTGCCTGTGAAACCTGTGGATCAAACAGTTAGGGGCTCAATTAGTCCAGTGATAACGAGCTTTTTTTTCCGGAGAGGTTTGAAAGAGAAAGTTCTCTGCTTTTAAGGTCTGTAACTGCTTTAAAGTCTGATCGTCCCGAAAACGAAGAGAGAAGGAAGACAGGATAGAAGAAAGCCAGCCGTTCCGAGAACGAACCTTATCTGTCCAGGATGAAATCCACCCCTTCCAGGAATCGAACCTGCAACCTAGCGCTTACAAGGCACGCGCTACCCTCCAAGCTAACTAGGCTGGCTGATGGTAACGAGATTGCTTGCCATTCACATGGTACCTAAATTATAGGGGGTGAACTCACTGGGGCCAATAACTAGGGCATTTTTTACATGACCAATAGTTAGTACATCACTTACCCTATTTGCATAATTCCTTCTTTTTTTTACAAAAAAAAGGTAGGTATTTCTCCGCCCTACCAACCTCAGTGGTGCAGTTGTTAACGCGTTGGACTTTGGATCTGGAGGTTGTTGGTTCGAGTCCAAGTCATGTCATGAAATTTATCTAGGTGAAATAATCAGGGAACGATGTTTGTAACAAGCATTTAAATATGCTTAACACAATTAAAATTCCTTTTTTATTATTTTTCCGCCCTTCTGAAAAAAAAGTTCGTCCTAACCTAGCGCTTACAAGGCACGCGCTACCCTCCAAGCTAACTAGGCTGGCTGATGGTAACGAGATTGCTTGCCATTCACATGGTACCTGATTTATAGGGGGTGAACTCACTGGGGCCAATAACTAGGGTATTTTTTACATGACCAATAGTTAGTACATCACTTACCCTATTTGCATAATTCCTTCTTTTTTTTACAAAAAAAGGTAGGTATTTTTCCGCCCTTCTGAAAAAAAAGTTCGTCCACTGATCCCGTCCACAGTCCACACCCACACTCACATCCTTCCCATTCTACCAACATTCCTCCAATAAGTTCAATGGAAAGCAAAAACCACTTTAACTGCGGGGTAGAACAGGAAAACACGTCATCAATATGAGTTTCACGGGGATAGGAAAGGTAAAAAACATCTCCCGTAGAGAGGAAATCCCCGGAAGCTGTGAGATAATGAATAAATACTTTGTGCTGAATGGAAAATATACGGGTAATGTACAGAGTGAGCTTAAAGTCATCATTAAACAGTCGTCTCAAACAAGTACCTACATATTAGCAATGTAGTAGGTATCCTGAAGAAATAAGACGAAAAAGAGATGGACAAAATAAGCCAAAAATAGACGGAAAATTTACAAGGAAACTATTTATAGGAGAAAAAATATAGGATAAAAATATGTTGTGTTGTATACAGGGTGCCGGGTGCCCCTATACTCATCTTCAAATTGTCATCCGAACTCTGAAGTCTGACATTATACTCGTAATGCGATTTTGAATCACTTGAAACAATAAACTGAAAAGTCGACCTCAAATTTGCATAAAATGAAGTTTTTTTCTCTCTTAAACATTGAAATTGGCTTTCGGATCGTTCAAAAGGTAACTAAATTTCTAAATTAGTACATATTTACGCGGGCCTCAGTTTGTGCGACTCTGAATTTGGATCTTTCTTTCGAAGATATCAGAATACCCTGTATACTAAGAGAGATATATCTAGGTGTTACTCGCATATCCTATATCCATGTTTAATTTCAACCCTGCGAAAGTTTTGCGCTTCTCTAATTGCATTTGGGTGCCCATTTTTACCGCACCGCACTCCAAACATAAATTTCATTTCCATGCAAATTGACTTTTCCATTTTCTAAAATATGAAAAAGTTTTGGTTTGGGGTAACTCACACTGTTCCCTCGACTAGAGAATAAAATGGGTGTTTCATCGCCTTTTTATCGTGAAAATGAAACAGCTGCTTTGTTGGACTTTATAATCTGTGTCACAGTATGATAAGACAATCTCCTAGTGTTTTATTTACTTCTTGATCGAATGGGCAGGTCAACATTTTAAGACTACCATTAAATTAACCCGTTGAAATACATATGTGAGAGAAGGCACTTTTGCCCGTTCATTGGTGAGAATCAAACCCCGTGATGTCCTTCTGAATGGCAAGCAAGCTGAACCAATCGTTCCCTCATATTCTCTCTCTCTCTCTCCCTCTCTCATTTTAGGTATAGTAAAGAATAGTGGTATAGTAGGTATTAGTATAGTAACCTATTCATATTAGGCATACTAAAGAACGTCAAGAATCCAAGTGACCCCTAACTGTGACCCTCTAGTTTGACCTTCACTCAGGAGGTTCACTGTGAAATTGAGAAAGCAATTCATCGGATGTGAAAGGGTAGGGTACCAGGGTACGGGTAAACTTGTTTTAGAAACTTTTTGGGTAGCCTCTAGTTTGACCTTCACTCAGGAGGTTCACTGTGAAATTGAGAAAGCAATTCATCGGATGTGAAAGGGTAGGGTACCAGGGTACGGATAAACTTGTTTTCGAAACTTTTTGGGTAGAAAAAAAAGGGTGTCTGAAGTTTGAACTACGAAATATTATAACTTAGTCAAGTACCTACACCTCTGGAGGGGTGACAGAAATTAATGGCTTCTCGAAATAAATGTGTTTAGGATACGCAGACGAAAAAAGAGGAATGGATATTTCTCTCCTTACTTTTATTTATTTACCTACCGCACCGCACTCCAAACATAAATTTCATTTCCATGCAAATTGACTTTTCCATTTTCTAAAATATGAAAAAGTTTGGGTTTGGGGAACCTCACACTGTTCCCTCGACTAGAGAATAAAATGGGTGTTTCATCGCTTTTTTATATCGTGAAAATGAAACAGCTGCTTTCTTGGACTTTATAATCTGTGTCACAATATGATAAGACAATCTCCTAGTGTTTTATTTACTTCTTGATCGAATGGGCAGGTCAACATTTAAGGACTACCATTAAATTAACCCGTTGAAATACATATGTAAGAGAAGGCACTTTTGCCCGTTCATTGGTGAGAATCAAACCCGTGTCCTTCTGAATGGCAAGCAAGGTGAACCAATCGTTCCCTCATATTCTCTCTCTCTCTCCCTCTCTCATTTTAGGTATAGTAAAGAATAATGGTATAGTAAGTATTAGTATAGTGACCTTATAACTGTGACCTATTCATATTAGGCATACTAAAGAACGTCAAGAATCCAAGTGACCCCTAACTGTGACTCTATTTTGACCTTCACTCAGGAGGTTCACTGTGAAATTGAGAAAGCAATTCATCGGATGTGAAAGGGTAGGGTACCAGGGTACGGGTAAACTTGTTTTAGAAACTTTTTGGGTAGAAAAAAGGGTGTCTGAAGTTTGAACTACGAAATATTATAACTTAGTCAAGTACCTACACCTCTGGAGGGGTGACAGAAATTAATGGCTTCTCGAAATAAATGTGTTTAGGATACGCAGACGAAAAAAGAGGAATGGATATTTCTCTCCTTACTTTTATTTATTTACCTACTTATTTATTTCTGTACTTGCTTATAGGAACTGATGATCTAGCATTATTACACTTTTTCACCCATCAGAAAAGATTATTTTTGAATACCTGAGTTACATATCTGACTGGGATGACTATGAATTTTCCGATTTCAGTTGTCATTAATTTAATGAGCAACATTTTATGCAACACAGAGACGAGAAGGGTGTTTACTGACTCAGCAGAGATCCTCTTCGCATTGAGTAGTGATGAGGAAGGATCCCAACTTAGACTGCTATGCGAAACTTCAATAATTCCTGGGTTAGAACGCAACAGCAGGAAGATAGATGACATAAGTATTCAGAGAAGATAATACAGAATACCCAAATCAATTATTAA
>NW_007378399.1:15223-89980 GCF_000475195.1 Diaphorina citri | reverse complement strand
TCCCCATTTTGTAGATCCCCGCCGCTCCGGAGCGAAATTTTACTGAACTACTATTTACCATAAACATAAAAGAATGTGTCCAAGAAATAATAATCAGAGAAAGGGGTTCCACTACACAATCCCAAGAAATACCTAGGGTGAAAAAGTTCAAGTATGTATGTAGGTGAAAAAGTTCCTTCAGGAGAACCCTGCCAAATGTAATTTCTGATCAAAATGACCTGGAATAATACGGTCCTAAAGCATAAATTACCGAATTTTGGTGCCGTCTTATGCGTGTTAAAAGAAAGCCATAACATGAGGGACTTACCGTAAGGGCAGAGACACTGGAACGTGTTTCCGTCATGACCTTGGGAGATGTCCACACAAATGCCATTGTTCCGACAAGGGCTGGGAAAGGGAGCCCTACAATTTATTCATAGATTAATACCTACAACATCTATGTACATTCCGGGCCTGGAACTCACAGCAATCTCAGAATAACATGAAATTGAATTGTGGGAATGCAAGAGAAGACGAGAGATGTGGTGTAGATATGGAGGTCTAATAGATAACTTAATTTTATTCCTACGGAAAACATATGGGGGCTTGGCAAACTTTGCAAACTCTGAAGAAACAATTCTCCCAAGATTTGGAGCATGAATAAAACGAGAATGGATTTGTGGGGAATCTGTGCTCATGTTTTATACGAGTATCTATGTATTTTCGCTTGGAAATCTTGAAATAAAATTAGTGGGTGACAAATTCACATCAAGTTACCTCTTCTGAAAGCTCTGAAAATCCCAATTTGAATGTTGTTGAATGTTAATCCAAAGCGAGGTTGTAAAATACAATCAATTAATACCTTTCCCTTTGGTGATACTTAGTAATTAATTTGAGGAGAAACATTCTACAATCTCAATGTTTCACTTGGATTTTTTATCGTTAATTAAAGAGGCGTCCCTCTCCTCACAATGCGGTCCGATGAATCCTGAACAACACTGACACTCGTAGCTTTCCTGAAAAAGGGAAAGAAAATCTCATTGGTGAAAATTTTTGGTAAACTTCTCAAATCTCAATGTCGAAATTTGAATTTTTGACATCATTGTTCTAACGAGACTGAGGGCACAATAATTATTAAGTCCTAGGTTCCTAGAACAATAAAATGAGCACCCAACAATGTCTCTCCATCCTACCCTGCAAAATCTATTTAGTCACCCATCCAAACAAGCACTATGGTCAAAGGTCTTTTTGGTTACTTTGATAAATGACTTATGACTACATTACAAAATCATCGAAAAGGATAATATTTTGTGTGGCACATTGCATAACCAACGAGATACGCGGCGACCATACAATTTTTCTCAGGAAACTGTTGAACTTGGAAGTTCAACTAGAGGTTTTTCGTTTTCCCCCATTTCACGGGAGCTTTGTTAAAACTGTAAAATTACGAGATTACGTCACATCCTCAAAAATTCTGACAGACCTTAATTAAAGAAATTAAAAATATTAATTAGGTAGGTCACCCATTTATTGGTGGTAACACCCACATAGTTAAAATGATACCTAATACGTAGATGTGTACCTAGTGAACGTTACAATGCAATGTAGAGGAAAAACGAGTTCACTACTATTAAAATGTTCTCCATTAGTTTTAAATGCTTCACACCAGATAGTGCACATATAGCTACATAGTATGTATACGTGCAGGTAATTATAGCACTCGGGTTTTGATATTAATGAAGTAATAACTGGTGGTATCATAATGAAGCAGTCATTGGTGGTATAGGACTTTTAGTTAAAAGAGTTTTCATTGGTTGAATTGTTAAATGTTTTTGTTTCTCTCACAACCTCAGTTTATTTCTCTCACAGTTTATTCTCATTAGGTAATACTTCTCACCCCCACATCATTTATTGCCTCCGTTATTTTTCTTCACCTCTGTTTCATTCACTGATTCTCCTCTAAAATTTTGCTCATACCTTTTTTACTTTCCTTATCCTATAGGAAGGAAAGTAATGTAATTTTTCATTTCAGAGGGGACGAATGCACTCATAGCGCCGCCACTGATGATGGAAATATGGTTAGGTACTGTTTACCTACAGGCTAGAGCACTTCCAATACAAAGGTAACAGAATACCTGAGGGCTTTCATTGAGAAATAGAAAACTCATTTGAATAGCAACTTTAGAGGCAGGGAATTTGCGTAAGGGAAAAGGGAATTTGAGTTTGAGTAAGGCTTTGAGGGAGAAGGTAAAGTTTAAACAGAGGATGGAAAATAAAGGTAAAAGGCGGTCTGGCTCGGGGCAGAAGAGGTTAGTTACACAAAAGTAGGTACGATTAAAGAAGAAGTTCTCGAGCAAAGTTCTCAATCCGGAATGAAAAATGTGCAAAGTTCCGACCATAATTTCAATTTTCATTTATTTTTGCATTGAAATAAATCACAACATTCACAACTTTGTGCTTAATTATTTTCGGAATATCGTGTATAGACTGTATAGGTACCCAAAACCACAGCGATATTTTCTTCGGGGTGCTGTTTGGAAGTTTTTAGGAAGTTTCACGTTATTTTTCATATTTTTCCCCCACTGACAATCCGCGCATTTATTTCTGCTTTCTGCGAAAATTCGAGGTTTGAACTCGAGAACTTTGAACTTTTCCTTTCGAAGAGAATGAATAATTAATTTGGTAGAGATGGAAGAGATTAGAGATGAGATATTGCAGGTAACAAACATTAAAGAACAATGGGAACTCATACAAAGCTTGAGACTTGAAAGATATAATACCTCCCTATGCATGAAGGTATTCCAGAAGAGTGGAAATGCTGCTCGTATAAGAAAATGAGAAAACCTCTCAGAAGTTATTAATGGATGTGCCAAATCTCCCCAAAATATAATTCATCTATTACTGAGATTAGTGGATGTGACGAATCTAATTCTGAAATGTTTCCAATCGCTGATATTCGTGGATGTAACAAACTTCATGAAATGATATTGGTGGATGTGTCAAATTCCCTACTCGTATTCTAGGTAGGTATAGATGTGTAGATCAATTTAAAATTCTGCCTATTGTATTTCTTGAGACGCTGAGCGCTTAGTAAAAGCATAAGAAGATAAAAGGAAGTAAAAACGGAGAGCAGTTATTAGGTGTCCACGTTTATTCTTATAACTTGTTATCTCCTTAGAGGAAGCTGAGAAAAATGGAAACTTTAAGAATATCTAGCTCATTTCTCTGATCCTCTGCGATTCTGAGAAATAAAAAATGAATAGCTCATCCGCAAAGGGATTTAGCTTATTTAGCTAAAAGCTTTATACATCATTCATTCTACTACCGAGAAATTCACTTGATTTATCCCACTACTTGTTCCATCTATTTATTCATTGTCAGATTATCACCATCTATTTACCTATCTATATCTATTCATCATTATCACATTTTATCCATCGAAATCAGTCTGTCTGTCTATCTGACCATCCGTCTCTTTGTATTTCTTTCTTACTTCGTTCCTTTTCCTTTCTTTCTTGGTTCTTCCTTTTCATCTTTCATTTTCCTCTTTTTCTTTATCTTACTGTACCTACCTAAAACGAGGGAGCCCTGGATTTTCAGAAGGGAAAGATAAGTCGTATTTTCCCCTCGAAATTTTCCCTCTTTTGAAGCTCGTTTCTCTCGCGTGGTCTGGCTGGGGGACCTTAAACAAGGAGTGTACCAATTTAGATTGGCTTTAAACAGGAAAGATAAGTTCCTGAAACTTCTCTTCTAAAGAAACAGCAAAGGTTGAGTGCGAAGGGCATCCAGTCGTAAAATAATGTAGCCGAAACCAAATGTCAGCCCAAAAAGGCTTTCGAAAAACGCCGACCTGTCTGAACACGAGGAAAGGTGAAGAAGAAGAAGAATACATTCTAATTTACCAACCTAAAGGTCGTTTCGCGTCAAGATGTCGAAAGTCCCATATTTTGACTGTTTTGTTGGATTTTCAGAAGGGAAAGATAAGTCGTATTTTCCCCTCGAAATTTTCCCTCTTTTGAAGCTCGTTTCTCTCGCGTGGTCTGGCTGGGAGACCTTAAACGAGGATTATACCAGTTAAGATTGGCTTTAAACAGGAAAGATACGTTCCTGAAACTTCTCTTCTAAAGAAACAGCAAAGGTTGAGTGCGAAGGGCATCCAGTCGTAAAATAATGTAGCCAAAACCAGATGTCAGCCCAAAGAGGCTTTCGAAAAACGCCGACGCTGTCTGAACACGAGGAAAGGTGAAGAAGAAGAATACATTCTAATTTACCAACCTAGAGGTCGTGTCGCGTCAAGATGTCGAAAGTCCCATATTTTGACTGTTTTGTTAAATTGAATTGAAATAATGTTAAATTTATTTTTCAAAATTTATGTAACAATAAAAAAATCTCTAAGCTAATTCTGTCAAGACCAAAACGCGAAGAAGAAGTTATATGAGAAGATGAGGAATAAGCTGTTGGGAGGAAGAGAAGCAGTCCTTCCCTCGCCTCAATGAAGGACACGCCACTGGCAAAACTTAAAATGTGCTTAGAGCATAGGAAGTTTCACGTTATTTTTCATATTTTTCCCCCACTGACAATCCGCGCATTTATTTCTGCTTTCTGCGAAAATTCGAGGTTTGAACTCGAGAACTTTGAACTTTTCCTTTCGAAGAGAATGAATAATTAATTTGGTAGAGATGGAAGAGATTAGAGATGAGATATTGCAGGTAACAAACATTAAAGAACAATGGGAACTCATACAAAGCTTGAGAATTGAAAGATATAATACCTCCCTAAGTCCCTATGCATGAAGGTATTCCAGAAGAGTGGAAATGCTGCTCGTATAAGAAAATGAGAAAACCTCTCAGAAGTTATTAATGGATGTGCCAAATCTCCCCAAAATATAATTCATCTATTACTGAGATTAGTGGATGTGACGAATCTAATTCTGAAATGTTTCCAATCGCTGATATTCGTGGATGTAACAAACTTCATGAAATGATATTGGTGGATGTGTCAAATTCCCTACTCGTATTCTAGGTAGGTATAGATGTGTAGATCAATTTAAAATTCTGCCTATTGTATTTCTTGAGACGCTGAGCGCTTAGTAAAAGCATAAGAAGATAAAAGGAAGTAAAAACGGAGAGCAGTTATTAGGTGTCCACGTTTATTCTTATAACTTGTTATCTCCTTAGAGGAAGCTGAGAAAAATGGAAACTTTAAAAATACAATGGGTAATTCTTTTGTTGAAAATATTACGATGGAATTTCTTTTATAGTACCTACAAAAAGTACGGAAACTTTAAAAATACAATGGGTAATTCTTTTGTTGAAAATATTACGATGGAATTTCTTTTATAGTACCTACAAAAAGTACGGGGGGGAAATAAGGTAAAAACTTCTTACTCGGGAGAATTTTTCATTCTTTTCAGCTCAAAGGAGTAAAACAAACTTATCGATTGTGGAGCAAGAGGGACGCTAAAAGGAGCAAGAACAGAAATATTTTGATATTTTTCCTTTCAAGATAAAAAAGAAATTCATAGTTTAAATTTTGTTTTCCCGCATCAGCAAGAAAAAAATCGTCTTTTCTTCCCAAATAAAATATTTAAAAAGAAGAAGAGCAAAATGGGAGGTGAGTGTTTGCTGATTGCGCTATTTTATATCAGGAAAGCAGGAGGAAGGAAAACACATTTTGAGCAAATAAGGAAATGGTGGAAACAAGAAACGCATTACACTAAAGATGTTTTAGTAGATTTGGAACAGAGTAAGGATTCAGGATTCTTCAGAGAAAATATGGGAAATGAATAAAATGCAATAATCAATACCTAACGTATTTTGTTCAGATAAAGGAAACACTTTCAAAATGTACAAAATAAAAGTGTGTTTAGTACCTATGATATAGGTTATAAGAGGTATAAGAAAGGTATACGAGTATCTAGGAATTTAGGTTAAGACCTTTTCAAAATTTATTCAAATTTGGCAAGCCTATCCCATATGATACCTAAAGACGGCGGAATACATAACAAGCATAATATGTAAATTTATGTACACCTGTATAAGAAAGGTATACGAGTATCTAGGAATTTAGGTTAAGACCTTTTCAAAATTTATTCAAATTTGGCAAGCCTATCCCATATGATAGCTAAAGACGGCGGAACACATAATAAGCATATGTAAATTTATGTACACCAAATATAACTACGTTTACTTATATGTACACAGAAACAGATAAAGAATAAGCTACGCTGCCATGACAGAATACAGAAGCCGGAATCCTTGGAGCCTTAACACCAGCAAGAGTGTAGACTGTAAGGCCGTGGTGCCTATACTTATTTACGAGAAAATGTAAAGCGGATGTTATCATGTAAATGCCTAAAGTGTGTCGGAGCAGGAGAGGTGAGGATAATTTGTCTTAAAAGTTCAGCTTCTTTTACTTCCCGCGAACTTTTTCCCTCTCCAACAGTCAGTAATGTGGCGTGGGATTTTCAGAAGGGAAAGATAAGTCGTATTTTCCCCTCGAAATTTTCCCTCTTGTGAAGCTCGTTTCTCTCGCGTGGTCTGGCTGGGGGACCTTAAACAAGGACTATACCAGTTTAGATTGGCTTTAAACAGGAAAAATACGTTCTCTTCTAAAGAAACAGCAAAGGTTGATTTCCTCTATCAAACATCTTTAAACTTAAAATAAATAAAATAATAATAATAATAATAATAATAATAATACTCATATACGATTATATCTGCAGAATATTTCTACAAATAATTATTAAAAACTGTACTTGTTTCTTAATTGCACTTCCCGACTTTTGTTTTTAGAATTGTTAAACTTTTGTTTAGTTTTACTTGAACTACTCGCAGAATAATTTTTTACTCGGAGTACAAGTACAAAACTGAGGAAGTCCCAAGCTGAGAATATAAAAACTTTCGCAGATAATAATCAATACTTTCTTAATTATGTTAATGGCTTCTGCAAATGCAAATCTCAGAGAAAAAACGCTGAGAATAATGTAAAAAAAAGTCATCCGTATATAAAATTTATAAAATAATAAAAATAAAACGTTCCATGGAACTGGAATACTTTGAAATCTTACAAATTTATATTACTGTCTCTGGCTCTCTCTAACTCTCATACCATCATTTCTACTCTTTTTGTCTCCTTCTTTCTCTCGCTCGCTCTCTCTCTCTCTGTCCTTTCTTTTTCTATCTCATACCACTCTATTCGACTCTATTTCTCCTAATTCTCCTCCTCCTCTTCTTCTCCTCCTCCTCCTCCTTCTTCTTCTTCTCTCTCTCTCTCTTTCTCCCTCTCTCTTTTCAAGTACCCAAACCTAAGTAAGTATTCGTTTATGACATGTGTGTTTTGTACCAGTAATGTAATATAGAGTGTATCCAGGAGCCCTTATCCTCCAATAATACGATATGATATTAATATACCCGCAATACAGATGTGTACCGAACATACAGGGGGTGCACGAAAAGTCTGAGCTACTAATCCTTGCCATTCTGTGAAATGAGAGATGAAAAAGAAAGGATTTTACACCTTCATGTTCTTTTTTAGGAAATTATTACCATTACCATAGGTAAATAGGTAGATATAATTATGTAGATAGACACATTATTGAATTTGAATCTTAATACCAACACTTTTTTTTATTATTGAAATAGGTAATAATAAGTAGGTATTGTTGATAGAACGAAGCCATTCTACATTTTGACTCCACGGTTTTGTATTTAAATGTACCTATATGACGAGTTGCATTAGTCCAAATGGACGCCAAGCAATCCAAAATTCATCAAGTGTAGAGAAATCTGCAATAGACGCAGTGCATTCTACATAAAAATCCATTTAATGGACCAAATCGATTTCAAAACTCATCACATGAAGTGAAATCTACAATGGACAAAGGCCATTCTATGGCTCCGCTGAAATCCTGACAAGAATCGATTAATTTTCCGAAAATTCTCTCCCACCCAGTATAAAACCTTATCCCCTAATCCTGCTTGCACCATAATAATGATCTACCCTCATATATGAATGGAGCCATTACGACTTAACGACATTTTTCTTTTTTTTTTCTCTCTCTCTCGAAAAAGACTGAAATTAATGGGCAAACTGCCATGAACGAAAAACAATTTTTCCCTTCTATAAAAAGGAGAATCTAATGCACGATGTACGTAATGGTGAACGTAAAGATATGAGAGAGAGAGAAAGAGAGAGAGAGAGAAATAAAAAGAGAGGTGAGAGAGAAGGGAGAGGAGAAAGTAGGGATAGGAGAATGGGAGAAAGAAAAAGAGAGGTGAGAGGAGAGATAAAATGACATAAAGGGAGAAGAGATGATGAAGAGACGTAGGTATTAAGAAAATGAGAGATAGGAGAGAGAGAGAGGAGGAGAAAGAAATAGGGAGAGAGGGGCAAAGAGGAGAAAAAGGAAGAAAAAAACCAAGGGAGAAAGAGAATTCCGAATGAAAAGGAGATAAAGAAAAAGAGAGGAAAGACGAAATGACATAAAGGGAGACGAGATAAGGTATGTATTTAGAAAATGAGAGAGAGAAGGAGGAGAAAGGAGAATGAAAAGAGAGAAGAGACGAAAAACATAAAGGAAGAAGAGATGAGACGTAGGTATTAAGAAAACGAGAGAGAGAGAGAAGGAAGGAGAGGAAGAGAGAAAGGTAAGAAAATGATGACATAATAGGAGAAACAGAAAAGGGGCAAAAAAGAAGGTAGGGAGAGAGAGAGCTTTGAAAACGAAATGAAGAAGAGGACTCAGAAAAAGATAGCGAAAAGGAAAGAAAGGGTATAAAAAGAAAAGTTGAAGACATAGATAAAATAAGAAGTTCGTAAAAGAGAAAAGTAAGAGATGACGAAGGCGTAGGTATTAAGAAAATGAAAAAGAAAGAGGGAGGGACAGGAAACAGAAATGTATCAGCAGAGAAAAGTGAAAGAATAAGAGGACTTATTGAATAGAGGAAGGAAGGGAATTATGTCATCCCAAATAGGTGTCTCTCACAGTATCAGAACTAAAACGGAAAGCACTAATTCAGAGGTAAAATCTGACAAGACTGTACAGGAAGAATTACGATAGCTGTGTTCACACATAGCCGACCGGCCATCGATCGACGTTGATCGATGTCGACTGAACCGTCCACTCTGCCTCGATGACATAGATTCTCGATGAGACTCGAAAAGAGGGGTATTACCAGCACTGAGAGCACACCAGCTTCAAAATGGTAGTGCGAAATCTGAACTGAAAATACTCTTTGTACGCTAACTTCGGTATGGTAATGTAAAATCTGAGTACAGTCGTGTTCAGAGCACCCGTCTAACATTAGCATGCACATTACCACTAACGTTGCATGCATTGTTCAAAGGAGCGGAAGGAACAGAGCTCGTATATCTCTATATCTCACAAGGTAAAAAAAGCTGGTGTGAACATCGCACAACTTTCCTTACCTAGAGGATTTTTTCCAGGTATCTCTAACTGTTAAATCATAAAAAGCGGTTGAAATAGCGCTAGCTCTCAAAATGCGACCAAAATACCGTTAGGGCGCTTGTGCAGGTTGCTCCGATGTAAATATTTTTTTTATATATAGATATATATATAAAACCATCTCTTTACTTGGGTTTCACCAATGACTGAAACTCTCGATTTAGGCTCTAGCCAGGGACCTCAAAACGTGTTTTGGCAGTTTGACACTAAAAACTGACCATCTAAAATGTCAGCTCATCACATTACTTTCCTTACTGCCCCATAAGGAAAGTAATTCAGGTAAAGTAACCCACTCTTATATTTCACAATGTAAAAGAGAGGATAAAGTAACCCACTCCGTGTATCTCTCAACTTCACAAGGTAAAAAAGTAAAGGATAAAGTAACCCAACCCGGAAGCACCAGGATGAGCGCAAAATGCACACAAGTGTCGAGCGATAAAGTGCAAATTAATTGGAGCACGACAGAAAAGGGTAGTCAAGACAGGACGGGAGGGAAAAAAAGAGGGCGGAAAAGAACACAAAAAGATTTTTTTATTCCATTTTTTGTAAGTAAAAAAGAGAAATAGAAAAAAAAACAGTCTAAGCATGATAAAGGTAAACGTAGAGAAGAATGGAGGTGAAAAAAAAAATAGCTGCTGACAGAAAGAGGACGTTTAGAATTAGGGATAATGAGCAGAAAAGAGGGTCTCTATCATGCTTTTATACTTGAATTTTTCCTGTCTTTCACCTTCTGTCCCTATATCCTCTTTTTCCTTCTCCCTCTTACTCCCTGTCATTCTGCCCATCCTTCTCTCTCTCTCTCTCTCCCTCCTACCTACTTTTTGAAAAATTTCGCCTGCGGCGCTGAAAATTTTAAGTTCGATCGGCCCAAACTGGGGGCCCCGCGCCTTTGAAACTGCTCCGGGCCCCGCGGGGGGCTAATCCGGCCCTGGATAAGGTGGCAATTTTTATATTTGAAAAAGAACAACAATTAGGTTTCGACATGTGAAGAGATTTATGATAGCACCATCTGCTCCCCGTCTGATGAAAATATAAAATATATGAGATATAAACCTAATAATATGAATTATACGAGTACGAGAATTGTACGAGTAACGAGATAAATTATACGATAGCTACGAACAGGAAAATACAATCCTGTTTTCATTTCATAATCGATAGGAAATAATGTTTTATATTCTGTGGAGCACCTTGCGAATTACCCCTTCGAGCATTCTTCTAGGTGTTACAAGTAATAATAAGATACATCGAGTACCTACCATCTACCAGTTGTTCAGAGCTTTGTGTAGACCTCACGCACTCACCCATCTAAGACGCAATATTATTGGGTAATTCGTAACAATTCTTTTACTCAGCTCTATTGATATCGTACCGAAAATGTTAATAACATCTCTCTTAGGTAGTTTGATAAAAAGAACATTAGCTCTCTTCTCCCTTTATGTCATTTCGTCTTTCCTCTCTTTTTCTTTATCTCCTTTTTATTCGGCATGTTCTCTTTCTCCCCTTGGTTTTTTTCTTCCTTTTTCTCCTCTTTGCCCCCCTCTTCCTCTTTCTTTCTCCTCCTCTCTCTCTTCTATTTCTCATTTTCTTAATACCTACGTCTCTTCATCATCTCTTCTTCTAGGTGTTACAAGTAATAATAAGATACATCGAGTACCTACCATCTACCAGTTGTTCAGAGCTTTGTGTAGACCTCACGCACTCATCCACGCAATATTATTGGGTAATTCGTAACAATTATTTTTCTCAGCTCTATTGATATCGTACCGAAAATGTTAATAACATCTCTCTTGGGTAGTTGGAAAAAAAGAACATTAGTTTTTCATATGGTGTCCTTGTGTCCCTTTTCTATCCATGATACAAACCCATATTATCTTCTACAGCTCACTGAAACCAGGGAAATTCTCCCTCGGGCGATGAGAGGCTTAATTTATTCCTTCTCCTATCATCACCATCATACCTATGTCTACATTATCTACCTTTGTGGTTCTTTCTTATCTCAAGATTTCTTACCTCTAGATAGGTACCTATTTATGATGGATTTTATAAAGAGCTTGATCCTGGGGTTCTCTTGCGGGTGAAGAAAATGCTTGAAATTTTTCCGTTCGGTAAAAAACTTCGCATATTTCAGCAAACAAAAACAAGTTTGATAAAAGAAAGAAGACAGGAACAAGTCGAGGAGGTGGGGTTAAAAGAGTTCACCAGACATTTGATACAGCGGAAATTTTCTCCTCCTGATTTTCGAGAAAATATGACGGGTAAAAAGCGAGCTGAGAGCAAACATAGTTCACCAGACATTTGATACAGCGGAAATTTTCTCCTCCTGATTTTCGAGAAAATATGACGGGTAAAAAGCGAGCTGAGAGCAAACAAGGAGAGATGGGTTTAAAACATTTTACTACGCTGGATGACGTGTTATTCCCCGGATAGAAAGCTTCTCTGAAAGGTAAGATAGTCAATTTAATACTAGTACCACTCCAGAAAATAAGAGGGCTGTCAGTCACTCAGGCAAAATAAGGGCTGCTCAGAAAACGAGAGTTTTTTTCCCCGTTTGGTAGACAGGAGGAAAATTTTCAAACATTTTCTGACCACACTGATGAAATAAGGTTTTGTTTTATAAAGCAAAACGAGAGTTTTTTTCCCCGTTTGGTAGACAGGAGGAAAATTTTCAAACATTTTCTGACCACACTGATGAAATAAGGTTTTGTTTTAAAAAAAGTTAAAGTGGCACCTATCATTCCCTTCAAATTTCTAGGGACTTATCCTGTCAACAGCTAAGGCCATATCGGTTATTGTGACACCTCGAATTTTTCGCTGGGATTTCTTTCTAGATCCTTTATTGTCTTTACAAGGCTGAGTGAACCCGCAATAACTAGCAGCACGTGACCTATCGAGGCATTACGAGTATTTCATAAAGGTTCTTAGGTGTCCAAAACTAATTTTTGGTCTATTTAAGATTCCATTTGAAAGGGTAAATTCGAGAAAACCCAAAGTCCACTTTTATTTCTGTTCATCTCTTTTACGAACTTCTTATTTTATCTATGTCTTCAACTTTTCTTTTTATACCCTTTCTTTCCTTTTCGCTATCTTTTTCTGAGTCCCCTTCGTCATTTCTTTTTCAAAGCTCTCTCTCTCCCTACCTTCTTTTTCGCATTACGAGTATTTCATAAAGGTTCTTAGGTGTCCAAAACTAATTTTTGGTCTATTTAAGATTCCATTTGAAAGGGTAAATTCGAGACAGTGACTGCCACTTTTACGAGATTATTTCTGTTCAAGCTCTTCTTTTTCGCCCCTTTTCTGTTTCTCCTATTATGTCATCATTTTCTTACCTTTCTCTCTTCCTCTCCTTCCTTCTCTCTCTCTCTCTCGTTTCTTTAATACCTACGTCTCATACCTTAATACCTACGTCTCATCTCTTCTTCCCTTATGTTTTTCGTCTCTTCTCTCTTTTCTTTCTCCTTTTCATTCTCCTTTCTCCTCCTTCTCTCTCTCTCTCATTTTCTAAATACATATCCTACATACCTTATCTCTTCTCCCTTTATGTCATTTCGTCTTTCCTTTCTTTTTCTTTATCTCCTTTTCATTCGACATTCTCTTTCTCCCCTTGGTTTTTTTCTTCCTTTTTCTCCTCTTTGCCCCTCTCTCCCTCTTTCTTTCTCCTCCTCTCTCTCATCTATCTCTTATTTTCTTAATACCTACGTCTCTTCATCATCGCTCTTATCTTCTACAGCTCACTGAAACCAGGGAAATTCTCCCTCGGGCGATGAGAGGCTTAATTTATTCCTTCTCCTATCATCACCATCTATAATCATCGCTCCTCCCTTTATGTCATTTCTTCTCTCCTCTCACCTCTCTTTTTCTTTCTCCCATTCTCCTATCCCTACTTTCTCCTCTCCCTTCTCTCTCTCTCACCTCTCTTTTTATTTTCTCTCTTGCTCAACCATCTATATACCATTTCATCTTCCACCTCAAAAGAGGAGATCCAGTTGCAGATATTTCAATTAACTCCTGTTCCCGTTTCACCTGAACCTTCTCCAGACGGTTTTTGTTTATTTTACCTACTACACAAATATATCCTTCTCGGAACTAATTCAGAAAATAAACATTTCTATAGCTTGAAGCTCAGGTACTCATAACAATAAGAGACAGGACGGGGTGAGTCTTAAAACTTAAGATCCCACCACCACCTCGCCACTTGACGTGCTGAAACATTTCTATAGCTTGAAGCTCAGGTACTCATAACAATAAGAGACAGGACGGGGTGAGTCTTAAAACTTAAGATCCCACCACCACCACCTCGCCACTTGACGTGCTAAAGTTTTTCGAAAGCTCTTGAAAAATCTTCTCTCCTAGTGCTTCTCTTCTTATTTATAATAAATTAACTTTCTGTTGGCAAAACTTAACAAGTACACGAGTAGAGGCAAGAGCGCTAAACTCCAAACTACATTACCTACTAAACTGGCTAAAAGGATGACAATCCCCAATTCCCCACAGTTTCGACGGAAAGAAATTTGTATGAATGCCGTGAAATTACTCTAAGTATGCAATGTGCAACGCAATTTACATTTACTGTCCAGGTGTTCAGTCCACCTCCACCAACAATCTTTATTTGTCCGTTAGGCACATTAACAATGTTTTATACTTGTCGTTCGCGCCATGTTCAACCTTTAGGCCACTTTCCCCGGTATTCCCGCCACACAAGGGTTAATAATGACTTGGACAAAGCGAGCCACCGCATGCAGGAGTCAGCAGTAAAGCGGTAATGTGCTGTACTGCGGTGTTCAATAAATTGTGGACTGCAAAATGTTCATTGCATAAAATGTATAAATCATACCCCCCGGGGTAGTGGCGAATTCATTGGATTTCATGTTCTACATAATCTATGTAAAATGATATTAATACATAGTTAGTTTAGTATTCAATATGTAGATAATAATAAAAAAATAATATAATATAAATATTGTAGGTACGATATTAGTACCTGGGTAACTGGATATTTAGGTACGTCATAATGTAGGTATTTCATTTTTAGATAGTACTAATACAAAATTTTGTTCAGGACAAATATTATTACCTACAATATGCTTTTTGCCCGACGGCGATGGAATATTTTTACTATTTAGATTTAATATTTTTACTATTTAGAACTATTTTAACAGTTAAAAAGTTACTTTTTTTCTTATTCCCGAATGAAATCATTGCCTGCCTATGTGCCTATAATCATCTCTATCATTTCAGCAAGAAGTGCTCCTAAGAAAGGCAATTTTCTTCAATGGCAATTTTGATAATGAACAGGTTTTTAGTGGTCTATAGCGATTAAAATCATGCAGCCTACACCACTATTGTTATGACTATAGATGGGTACATAATGTAGGAATTACGAAGTAATTATATTCTAGCTTGGTTGAAAATTAATAAAAGCTTACTACGTAGAATACATCTTTAATTAATAAACAAAAAAAAAAAAAAAAAAAAACAATTATATTACTTTCCTTCCTATAGGATAAGGAAAGTAAATAAGTATGTTTGAGAGAGGGAACTATAACTACTGTGAGGTCCTATCGTCCCGAAATAAAAGACAGAAGGAGGACAAGATAGGAGAAAGCCAGCCGTGTCCGAGAACGAACGTATCTGTTTAGCATAAAGTCCGGCCCGGGCCGGAATTGCACTCGCCCAAAACGCAGGAGCGCTAACCTCCAACCTAATTAACCAATCCGGATTTGATTGTTTTATTATCTGGATTGTGTGGATTCACTTTCATTTTATTTACAGAATCTGTATCTGATTTTTTTTTTACTGCCCGAGCAATCTTCGTCTTCGCCACAGTTATCCGACTTGACTGTTATGCTCAGACGGACACACTGGCTACCCCACGCTTCGGACACAACTGAAACAGTGCAACAGAGAAGTGAAATTATAAATTGTGATTTGCAACAGAAGAAAAATATTGCGATTTTTTTTTTCTTTTTTACACTTGAGGTTGAATAAAGGACCTAATCAAAAAAATAGTTGGTACGAGCAATAATCCCCACAGTTGTGACGGAAATATCGAATAAACTATGAAAACGGGATACCATATCAAGCACTAAAATTAACAATAATGAAAGTTTTTTCAGGAAGTTTCATAGAGGGAACCGTATACCCCACGCTTCGGACACGACTGAAACAGTGCAACAGAGAAGTGAAATTATAAATTATGATTTGCAACAGAAGAAAAATGTTGCGTTTTTTTACCTACTTGAGGTTGAATAAAAGACCTAATCAAAAAGATAGTTGGTACGAGTAATAATCCCCACAGTTGTGACGGAAATATCGAATTAACTATGAAAACGGGATACCATATCAAGCACTAAAATTAACACTAATGAATGTTTTTTTAGGAGATTTGATAGAGGGAACCGTTTACTTTAGGGAGTTATCATCCCAAAAGCGAAGAGAGAAAGAAGACAGGATAGAGAAACCCAGCCGTTTCGAGAACAAATCATATCTGTTTTGGATAAAATCCATCCCGGGCGGGAATCGAAACCGCGACCTAGCACTTACAAGGCAAGAGCGCTAAACTCCAAGCTACATTACCTACTAAACTGGCTAAAAGGATGACAATCCCCAATTCCCCACAGTTTCGACGGAAAAGAAATTTGTATGAATGCCGTGAAATTACTCTAAGTATGCAATGTGCAACGCAATTTACATTTACTGTCCAGGTGTTTAATCCACCTCCACCAACAATCTTTATTTGTCCGTTAGGCACATTAACAATGTTTTATACTTGTCGTTCGCGCCATGTTCAACCTTTAGACCACTTTCCCCGGTATTCCCGACACAGAAGGGTTAATAATGACTTGGACAAAGCAAGCCACCGCATGCAGGAGTCAGCAGTAAAGCGGTAATGTGCTGTACTGCGGAGTTCAATAAATTGTGGACTGCATTATGATTGTGTAACTGTGTACTCTATGTATGCATAAGTAATTATGTGAATATGGTACAAAAGCCTGGATATAAGAGAAAATCACTATGCTGAACCTCGATATAAGAGAAACTGGATTTAGTGGAAACCTGGATATAAGAGAAAAAAAGGGTGGATTATGATTGTGTAACTGTGTACTCTATGTATGCATAAGTAATTATGTGAATATGGTACAAAAGCCTGGATATAAGAGAAAATCACTATACTGAACCTTATATCGAGAAACTGGATTTAGTGGAAACCTGGATATAAGACTATAAGAGAAAAAAAGGGTGGTCCCCTGGATTCTCTTATATCCAGGTTCGACTGTATATCCCTTCGTTTTATTCCCAATACAATGCACAAACGATAATGATATTACTTGACGAGTGCCAGGAACCTGTGACCATTGAACATATCCTGATATCTTGCAAAAAGATGAGATTTGGACCCCCCAGATTCACGTCATCAAGCATTTTCCACATCCTGAAGGACGATGAAGAAACCCTAAATAAATAAGTGTAAATAAATAAATATTACTTGACGTGGATTTGTTTCTTAGCTAAATAAGCTAAATCCCTTTGCGGATGAGCTATTCATTTTTTATTTCTCAGAATCGCAGAGGATCAGAGAAATGAGCTAGATATTCTGCGTAATCCGGGAGCCTGTTTCTATCTAGGTGTCGTTTTCCATATCTAGGAAATTGGAAAGTTTTGCCTTTGTGCGCTTTACTCAGTCTAGAATGACAGGTAATTTCAAAGACGGTCTTTTATTCCCGGTATAAATTATTCGAATTTCCCCGGAGCCTGAGGGTTTGCGAAGAAAAATATTGTACAAGAAGAGTATTTTTTTTCAAATGTCACCCAGCGTTTTCATTTTCCTTTCAGAGAAGCTTTCTATCCGGGGAATAACACGTCATCCAGCGTAGTAAAATGTTTTAAACCCATCTCTCCTCGTTTGCTCTCAGCTCGCTTTTTACCCGTCATATTTTCTCGAAAATCAGGAGGAGAAAATTTCCGCTGTATCAAATGTCTGGTGAACTCTTTTAACCCCACCTCCCCGACTTCTTCTGTCTTCTTTCTTTTATCAAACTTGTTTTTGTTTGCTGAAATATGGGAAGTTTTTTTACCGAACGGAAAAATTTCAAGCATTTTCTTCACCCGCAAGAAAAACCCAGGATCAAGTCCATCATAAATTATAAAATCCATCATAAATAGGTACCTATCTAGAGGTAAGAAATCTTGAGATAAGAAAGAACCACTAAGGTAGACAATGTAGTCATAGGTACACAAAATACCACCTACTGTGTACGTGCCTATAAATCATATATCTACTTCCAAAAGATGTTCGAAATAGGTAGTACGATAAAATCTCAAAGATCTATAGGTACCTATAGTAAATATACCCTCATCATCTTCATACATAGGTATTATTATGATGGCAGTACATAGGTATTATTATGACCTAAATTGACTATCTTACCTTTCAGAGAAGCTTTCTATCCGGGGAATAACACGTCATCCAGCGTAGTAAAATGTTTTAAACCCATCTCTCCTCGTTTGCTCTCAGCTCGCTTTTTACCCGTCATATTTTCTCGAAAATCAGGAGGAGAAAATTTCCGCTGTATCAAATGTCTGGTGAACTCTTTTAACCCCACCTCCCCGACTTCTTCTGTCTTCTTTCTTTTATCAAACTTGTTTTTGTTTGCTGAAATATGCGAAGTTTTTTTACCGAACGGAAAAATTTCAAGCATTTTCTTCACCCGCAAGAAAACCCCAGGATTAAGCTCTTTATGAAATCCATCATAAATAGGTACCTATCTAGAGGTAAGAAATCTTGAGATAAGAAAGAACCACAAAGGTAGACAATGTAGACATAGGTATACAAAATACCACCTACTGCGTACACGTCTATAAATCATATCAACTTCCAAAAGATGTTCGAAATAGGTACCTAGTACGATAAAATCTCAAATATCTAGGTAGGTACCTATAGTAAATGTACCCTCATCCTCATACATATTATTATTATGGCAGATAAAGAGCCGCAAAGAAAGAATATTATAGCTACCTACTACGATACATAGGTTGTTTTATCAATGTAACAAAGGGATAAAATGTAGGTAGGTATGTATCTAGTTTTAACCAGAGTAACAATAAGGGAAGAATTTTGTGTTGTCTCTGTGTTATTAAAATTTGAAATCCCGGGATTATTGTGGGGTCTTGGAATTTCCGGCAGGGGTTTAACAAAATCCTAACCTGTACGGGGGTTTTATAATTATTACGAATTCATTATAATTCTCCATGGACGGAGCTCGAGGGGTAGACAATGGGGGAAGCTGTATATTATGGGGTAAAATAACAAAAACACTCCCCAGAACAATGTAGCATTTGTATTACCCTTTCACACCTATACGTTTTACCTTCGTATTGTACCTCTTGTCTTTTTATGTTATTCTCTGTATTCCTATCTGTCTTTTCTGTTTACTCTATTCCTCTTTGTCTCTCTCTTGTGTACATAGATACGAATATATTGTATATAAATAATACATAGGTATTGTGTACATAGATATACATATGAACTGGATAAACATAGTCCGACATAAATAGATATGTACATAGGTTAAACACAAACATACATTATGGAGGTGCTCAGTCAGCAGAATATATGTAATGGGCCCAGGGTACCTAGTCGTAGAGTTGGCACGTACTTTGTAGAATATAAAAAAAGTTAACAAATTTCCCAACAAAAATGTAATAAATAATCAACAATGGCGTAGGACAAACAGAATAATAAAATGTGGTGGAAAAAGGAAAAGTACAGGGTTACTGTCTTTTCTGTTTACTCTATTCCTCTTTGTCTCTCTCTTGTGTACATAGATACGAATATATTGTATATAAATAATACATAGGTATTGGGTACATAGATATACATATGAACTGGATAAACATAGTCCGACATAAATAGATATGTACATAGGTTAAACACATACATTATGGAGGTGCTCAGTCAGCAGAATATAATGGGCCCAGAGTACCTAGTCGTAGAGTTGGCACGTACTTTGTAGAATATAAAAAAGTTAACAAATTTTCCAACAAAATGTAATAAATAATCAACAATGGCGTAGGACAAACAGAATAATAAAATGTGGTGGAAAAAGGAAAAGTACAGAGCTACAGAGTGGTCCAGAAATTACACTGGGATTTGGTAGGGTATACATCACATACGCCTACGTAAGGGAATTTAAAATGAAAAACTGAACGGGACGCCGGGACACCCCCTGAAATTCGGGACTGTCCCGGCCAATTCGGGACGTTTGGCAAGCCTACTTATTGGCAAAGTGATTCACTCATGGATAAAGTGCTTGGAGCTGTCCACAACGCTGAATGCGTTTCCAACCTGATGGCAATCTGCTAATGGCAGTCAGAGTCGTGACCTCAGCACGTGTACCTACCAATCTACCTACAAGTTACATACATAATACTTCACAGGGTTACCTACAGAGTGGTCCAGAAATTACACTGGGATTTGGTAGGGTATACATCACATACGCCTACGTAAGGGAATTTACTTTCCTTGTCCTTTAGGAAGGAAAGTAGGTAGTGCTCTTGATTCATCAAATTTCCAATGGTCAGTTTTTAGTGTCAGAACACATGTTTAATCAGAAGAATCCAACCAATCCGGATTTGATTGTTTTATTATCTGGATTGTGTGGATTCACTTTCATTTTATTTACAGAATCTGTATCTGATTTTTTTTTTTTACCTCTCTCTCTTTAGAATCTTTATCTTCTACCACTGTGAATCAAACGAATCAAGTTTAGGAGTAGAGATCCCTTGGATTCACTAGATTCAGATTTTCATAACACATTTTTTACTTTCTCACATGAATTCACAGTTGGGTGAGTTGTGCGTTGTTGTGATCTGTGATGGTTGCATGAAAATATCTATTTGGGATTAGGGTATTGTCTATTTGAAAGGTATGAAATACCCAGGTATTAGGTATTGAAAAGAAAAATTATAGCAGCTATAATACCTACGTTGTTAGGTCCTTATATACCTTATACGTATAACCCACCTAAATTATGATAATCTTTATAATAGTGAGGAAATCCCGTTTTTCACCGTTTAACCCAATTCAATAAAAGCATGCGCCGTCCTGACATTCCGCCTTGAAGTTCTGAAAAAATTAATGGAAAGGGTTGATTTTAAGTGGCACTTTGGAATTGTATTCGACCTTGAAGTTCTGAAAAAATAAATGGAAAGATCGGAAAGGGTTGATTTTAAGTGGCACTTTGGAATTGCATTCGGCCTCGTGAGGACGGTTGAAAAACTGGGTGAAATCCCTGCCAAACAGGCGTGGTAGTACTGAAAAGCGTTGTATACATGCGTGGTAGTACAGAAAAGAGTGCCCCTCAAAAGAATAATAATTTTTAAAAAAATGAGGACTTTGGTGTCATTTAATTAGTGGATGTGTCAAAAGTACCAATTTTAATATTTATACATAGAGAGTGAGAGAATCAGAGCCTAATTACAACGAGTTAGGATCTCACTCATTGACTGAATAGTCCACCGAAAAGACTAGCTCTTTTTTTATATCTCACTCACTCTTTTCACATCTCAGATTAGGATCCCTCAGGGTTTTTTTTTTTTTTTTTTTTTTTTGAAAGCATAGAAATCCGATAAGAGGGTATAAAAATGCCACTTTGACGATATCTATTGTGATTTGTTCCCCTATTTCCTCCTTCGGTTTTTATTTCTCTCTCCTCTCTTTCTTCTCTTTCCCTCTCTTTCTCTCTCTCTCTCTCTCTATCCTGTTCTTTATGTTCTGAAAATCTTTCCCATTCTTCCCTCCCCAGGGATTACCTACATTACTTTCCCTATAATAAAAGTAAAAAAAAAAATACTAGTAAAAAATTTAATGTAGTGGTTATGTTTCACGGACCAATGACTGTGCACGGTAGTAATTCTAATTTCATTGTTGCTCCAGTCTAGAAATTTGCTATTGTATTTTCTGTATTTTTCTACTTTCTACCCTTCAAGCTCCTTTGGCAGCTCTTAACATGCGCTTTCTAGTACGAAACGAAAGAGAATTTTTAGTTGTGTAAATGCTTGTCACAACACAAATGTTGTTTACTGATTAATACACCTGGATAAATTTTATATGATGGACTTGAACAGTTGAATTACCAAACCAGGTCCAAACTTTGGAATCAAAGTCTTGATGGTCCACCGCGCTATAACCACTGTTCACTACAGCACTGAGGTTGATTCCACATAGTGAAAATTTTGTAAATATAATTATGTACCTAACTAAATTAGACAATAGGTAAGTCTTACTCAGATCTTAACCATCAGAAGTATGAACGAAACAAAAGGATGGAGCTTCACTAAGCGACTCTATGGAAGTAAGCAACTAAAGACGAAAGAATCTAGCAGGTGATCTATGTACCAAGAAGAAAGAAGATGTTCATAGGTAGGGTACCTTCTTAATAATGTATTGTATAAGAAGCCTCTAATGTCCCTGTATTGTCCCTGAAAAGCAACTGGAGCGGAGGTTGAAACTGAGGAGGTTTGGAATAAGTACACCATAATATTATAGGTATTTCTCAATATCGATATCGTCCTTTCTTGTACAAGAAGATGTTCAAACAAGACTTTACTCCTACGAAAGTAAGAAATAAGTTGGTGATATTATTATCGTGATGAAACTCAGAACATTATTACGAAGCTAATATACTGGTACGGAAAACTTGGAACATGGGGATATTTTCCCTCCCTCCAACTTTTTCGTACGGTATTATAAGATGCACGTAATTCCGCACACATTTTCTCATATTCCTATTATCGTGATGAAACTCAGAACATTATTACGAAGCTAATATACTGGTACGGAAAACTTGGAACATGGGGATATTTTCCCTCCCTCCAGCTTTTTCGTACGGTTTTATAAGATGCACGTAATTCCGCACACATTTTCTCATATTCCCGTTTGTACCACGTTTCATTGTTAAACCAGAATGCGGGTTTATTATTTCAAGTTTTCCTAGTCCCCTCCTTCTTGATGTTATTAAAGTTTTGCGAAAATATTTTCAGTTTTAAAAACTGCGGAAAAATGACGCGTAGAGAAAAAGGAAGAGGAGAAGAGATGAGAAAGAGGAAGGTAAGGTGAAGAAGGAGGAGGAGAAGAAGTAGGAGAAAAGAAGAGGAGGAGTAGGAGGTGGAAAAGAAGGAGAAGGAGGAATTGTGGATATGAAATGAGAAAGAAGACTTGTTGCCGTTGTGGAAATCATTAGGGAGAAGTGAAAACCGCATCAAACTTTGCTAATAGAAACGTACAGGGTTGCAGAGAGGAATAAAATCTTTTTGTCTGAATACTCAATTAATTAACTAAAAATAAAAAAAAATGGCCCAATTACATCACTTTCCTTCCTATAGGATAAGGAAAGTAAATAAGTAGGTTTGATAGAGGGAAGAATAACTACTGTGAGGTCCTATCGTCCCGAAATATAAGACAGAAGGAGGAGGACAAGATAGGAGAAAGCCAGCCGTGTCCGAGAACGAACGTATCTGTTTAGCATAAAGTCAGCCCCGGGCCGAAATTGCACTCGCCCAAAACGCAGGAGCGCTAACCTCCAACCTAATGTATGCACCGGCTAATAATATGTAATAATAAAAGTTCACAAAGACTTCACTTATTGGTAGGCTTGCCAAATATCCAAAATGTCGATTCGGGACGCGAATCCGCGAACATAATTGCCAAACCCGCGAACATAATCAAAATCCGCGAACAAAATCGCCAAATCCGCGACCATAATCGCGAAATCCGCGAACATAATCGCGAGATCCGCGAACATAATCGCGCAATCCGCGAACATAATCGCGAAATCCGCGAACATAATCGCGAAATCCGCGAACATAATCGCCAAATCCGCGAACATAATCGCCAAATCCGCGAACATAATCACCAAATCCGCGAACATAATCGCCAAATCCGCGAACAAAATCGCCAAATCCGCGAACATAATCGCGATATCCGAACTTAATCGCGAAATCCGCGAACATAATCGCGAAATCCGCGAACATAATCGCGAAATCCGCGAACATAATCGCGAAATCCGATAATCGCCAAATCCGCGAACAAAATCGCGAAATCCGCGAACATAATCGCGAAATCCGCGAACATAATCGGCAAATCCGCGAACATAATCGCCATAATACTTCCGTTATAATTGGACTCCACTCTGGGCAAAATAGAACACTTGAAGCTATAGTTACAAACATTTTCACTGAAAAATTAATGGAATAAAGCCGAGCGCTTTTGATTCATCAAACAGTAATGAGAAAAAAACATTATGTAACTTTACATGACCTACATTCTATGTGTACTTTATGCTCTATTTGCTCAAATGAAAAAAGCAAAAAATTGCAATGATAAATGTTTCCACTTTAATATCATTCTCTCTCCCTCTCCTCTTTCTCTTGCTCCCCCTCCTCTCTCTCCCTCTCTTGTCTATCTTTTGTAGCATCTCAATTTTCAAAAAACGTATCAATGTCCTACTTTTTTCTCCATGAAAACCAAAAGAGCAAGTTTTCTTTCAAAATCAAAAGAAGATAGACCTAGTACCTAGATATCTTTTTGAAATAATAAAGTTTTGATCTAAAATAACAGTAAAAGTAGTTCTTAAATGAATTAAGAAAATACCAAATTATGACGAACTATAAAGTTGACCAATTTTAAAATATCATTAAATAGCGTGAAAATAAATAAAAAAGGAAAAAAAAAAAAAAAAAAAAATACAGTTTCTTTGTGTTATTATATCACAACTTTGGTGCTCACTGCAGCATTGTAGGATTTATCCCAATATCTCAAGAATCCTAACATCCAACGTTTACCTACCATGCTGGCACCGGTCGCTATGCGCATTTATATGTCTTAGCTACTCATTTTCCTCACGAGCCTGAGTGGGCCCCGCAACAGCTAGTCACGGAGTCAATCGTTTGCTTGTACAAATTTCTTAACCCCACCGGGAATCGAACCCGGGTCTCCCGCGTGCAAGGCGAGTGCAGTGACCACTGCGCCATGGGAGCTGACGAAAATAAATAAATAAAATATCATTAAAAAGGGTAGCTAATAAAATAAAATATTATTTTGGGGTTTTAAAATTCAAAAGTTGTAAAAAAAAAGACGTGTTTTTGCCTCTCTCTTTCCCTCTCTCTCTCTCTCTCTCTCTCTCTCTCTCTCTCTCTCTCTCTCTCTCTCTCTCTCTCTCTCTCTCTCTCTCATCTTCTTTTCCAAGTACCTATTAAAAGTTCCGATAAAAAAGAAGCGATATGATAAAGAAAAGATCTCGTCAGAGTCTTGGTCATAAAATTGCAACTTTTACGACACTTCGACAGGCCGCTGCTGTTCCATAAAATGGGAAATTCTTCGGGACATGAGGGAAAAAGAGTTACAATAACAATGATGATAGGAGGGGGGAAACGGAGAAAGAGGGAAAAGAGAGAAGAGGGAAAGGAGACAAGAGAGAGAAAATACAAAAGAACCGAAAAACGAGAAAGTTTTTTTTTTTCGTTTTCTCTCGTTTTTTACGAAATGATTTATTGAAACAAATTTTCGAAAATGAGCAAAGTTATAAGTAATGCGCACGCAGATCGATATTCTATCCCGCTATCCCTGTCTCTTGTTGCCTGGAAGATCCCCATACCCCATACCGACCTTGTTCCCCCTAAAGATACCCCATCCTGCCCTTCTTCCCCCTAATCTTCCCTATTCCTCATGACCTCCTCATTCCATCTGTTTTCCTATCTCTTTCTACATCTTTTTCTTTCCTGTTCTCTCACTCCCTTCTCTTTCTCTCTCTCCTCCTGAGCAAAGTTATAAGTAATGCGCACGCAGATCGATATTCTATCCCGCTATCCCTGTCTCTTGTTGCCTGGAAGATCCCCATACCCCATCCCGGCCTTGTTCCCCCTAATCTTCCCTATTCCTCATGACCTCCTCATTCCATCTGTTTCCCTATCTCTTTCTACATCTTTTTCTTTCCTGTTCTCTCACTCCCTCCCTCCTCTGTCTTCTATTCTCTCTCTCTTCCTTCTCTTTCTCTCTCTCTCTCCTCCTTTCTCTTCCTGTCTTTCTTTCTCCTCCTCTCTCTCTCTCTCTCTCTTTCTCTTTCTATCTCTCTCCCCTCCCCCTCTTTCTTTCTCTTCCTCTCGCTTTCCCTCAATGGAGCAGTTGCAAATGGGTAAAAATATTATAAATATAAAATGGTCGATTCCTATGTAAAAAATTGGGAAAAATTCAAATCTGAGGTCAAAATCCGGTAGGACTGCCCATGCATGAATGATTTTATTGTACCAGTCTTGTAGATGATTCGATTAGGAAGGCAGGTATTTGAAGGAAACCCGGAAAGTTAATACCTATAGGTACATAGTTGTAATGTACCTATCTATATCTACTCTAGGATCTAGGAGTATAAAATACAGTAGAGCTGATACAGTGGTACTTCAATCTGTAGCAGGTTTACTATACCTATTGAAAGTTGTAAAAGCTAGTACTTCAAATTTCGTAGGTACTCATCCTTACATAGCATGACTGCCTTAGATTTACCTACTTAAGCTTTTTCCCTAGTGGAAATTAGAAGGTAAAGTTTTTGGGTGTTCCAAGAAACAAAATAGACTTTACCTCGATTTCATATAGGTAAAGTTTTAAAGTGTGTACTTATTGACGAGGAACAAAATAACAAGTAATGTTTAAGGTAAGTATGTAAGTAAAATTATGCAGTTTATCTTTGGAAGCAAGCATAGTTGTTGTTGTTATTTTAGCGGCTTTAGCTTTCGCCGAATAATACCTATTGAAAGTTGTAAAAGCTAGTACTTCAAATTTCGTAGGTACTCATCCTTACATAGCATGACTGCCTTAGATTTACCTACTTGAGCTTTTTCCCTAGTGGAAATTAGAAGGTAAAGTTTTTGGGTGTTCCAAGAAACAAAATAGACTTTACCTCTATTTCATAGAGGTAAAGTTTTAAAGTGTGTACTTATGGACAAGGAACAAAATAACAAGTAATGTTTAAAGTGAGTATGTAAGTAAAATTATGCAGTTTATCTTTAGAAGCAACCATAGGAAAGTACCTACCTAACTACTTTCGCCCCTGAGTATCCGAGTTTTTTTTTTTTTTTTTTCAAAGGAGGGATGGAGAGCAAATGGGTAAGAGCTGACATACAGCATTCTTTCACTCTATTTGCTCAAATGAAAAAAGCAAAAAATTGCAATGATAAATGTTTCCACTTTAATATCATTCTCTCTCCCTCTCCTCTTTCTCTCGCTCCCCCTCCTCTCTCTCCCTCTCTTCTCTATCTTTTGTAGCATCTCTATTTTCAAAAAACGTATCAATGTCCTACTTTTTTCTCCATGAAAACCGGGTCTCCCGCGTGCAAGGTGAGTGCAGTGACACAACGCCATGGGAGCTGGCGAAAATAAATAAATAAAATATCATTAAAAAGAGTAGCTAATAAAATATTATTTTGGGGTGTACTTTATGACCTGTGTACATAGATTTATACGTGTGTCATACGTACATCTAGGTTCCAGTCTATTGAAATTCACGTCCTAGGTACTTTGAGCACTTTGACAGTTTAAAATATTCATTTGACTGAAGTACTTGCATTCAGTTTTTTTTTCCCATTCACGACGAGTAAGGAGGTACTCGTAAGTATTTGAGACTTGAAAAGGGAGAGAAAAAACTAAATATAAATAAATATTTCTTGAAAAGTTAAGCGGATTACGTTTTTGAATGAAATGTCAAATTAAAAAAAAACACGACGTTCAACATAATGAGATATTCCTAGACGCATACTTATTTAGGAGAGATCCCCTGGGGTTTAGGGCCGTAGAGAAATCACAACGAACTTGTAATGGGCCGAAGTTCAAGGCGCCAAAAAAAGTTCAAGAAAGTGGGGCTTGATATTTTTTTTTAAATAATCTTTGCCGTTTTTGAAGTTTCTGCATTTGTGCAATCCAGAAGTCAACATTAATTTTATCAGCTTTAGGTCAAATTATTATACCTAGAACCGAGAGGTAAGTTATAAACAGTTTGCGAACAGCTACACAGGTAACTAACTTTCTAAAATTTAGGGACAGTTTTACCTTCCTAACTCAAAAGAGAGCTTTTATCTAATGGGTCGGATCCGAACCACCCTATGAACTAATGTTAAGTCGAATTGGCCTGCATAATATTAGGGTTAAAAGTTAAAAGTATGCATACTAGGGAAAATTTAAAAAAAGGGGGGTTTTTTTTTTTTTTTTTTTTTTTTTTAATGCCGTTTTTGAAGTTTCTGCATCTGTGCAATCCAGAAGTCAACATTAATTTTAACAGCTTTAGGTCAAGTTATTATACCTAAAACCGAGAGTTAAGTTATAAACAGTTTGCGAACTGCTACACAGGTAACTAACTTCCTAAAATTTAGGGACAGTTTTACCTTCCTAACTCAAAAGAGAGCTTATATCTAATGGGTCGGATCCGAACCACACCATGAACTAATGTTGAGTCGAACTGGCCTGCATATTAGGGTTAAAAGTTAAAAGTATACATACTAGGGTTAAAAGTCAAGAAAGAAACGTGATACTTACTGATCAGTAGATTAGCTCCCTCCGTCAAATCTCTATCGTAGAGGGCCACCAAGGTTTTCTCTTCCGACTGTAGAGGAGAGATGTCCAATAGAACCCCCTCTGTGACGTCACAATTATCCCGCCCCCCTCGCGTCACTTGGTACACTGTGGCTCGTGGATCTTTAGTGTTGTCTTTGATAAGCTGCGCGTCATCTATGCGCACGAGTAATACGTCACCAGATTGCATGTCACGCACACCATCCCACTCACTGCACGAGCCGTCCTGACATTCCGCCTTGAAGTTCTGAAAAAATTAATGGAAAGGGTTGATTTTAAGTGGCACTTTGGAATTGTATTCGACCTTGGAGTTCTGAAAAAATAAATGGAAAGATCGGAAAGGGTTAATTTTAAGTGGCACTTTGGAATTGCATTCGGCCTCGTGAGGACGGTTGAAAAACTGGGTGAAATCCCTGCAAAACAGGCGTGGTAGTACAGAAAAGCGTTGTATTTATGCCCCTCAAAAGAATAATAATTTTAAAAAAAATGAGGACTTTGGTTTCATTAGTGGATGTGTCAAAAGTACCAATTTTAATATTTATACCTAAAGAGTGAGAGAATCAGAACCTAATTACAACGAGTTAGGATCTCACTCATTGACTGAATAGTCCACCAAAGAGACTAGCTCTTTTTTAAAGAGTTATATCTCACTCACTTTTTTCACATCTTAGCGGAGGAGCAGAAAGAACTGGGCAGAAACGTATGCGCACAAACACATTAATGCGTTGCCTGCGAGGGAGCTTTGCTCGGGACATTTTTAGACGTCATCGCCGACGGGAGCGTATACCGTGACGTCAAAGTTCACGATTTACCGGTATTTTTAAATCAATTTATCTCGGGAAAAGTCGTAAGAAAAAGAAAAATTCCGTTGGTCCTCATTTTTCCTGCTCTATGACTTTGAAACATCACCCAAGTAAGCGCAACTGATCTATTCTTCTCTCTCTCTCTTCCTCTGGCTCTTCTTTGCTTTCTACTGTAGAACTGTGTAATTAATAAAAATTACGATATTTTTTCTCATAGTTTAAAAAGGAAGAAGATAACAAAACGTTTTTTTTTTTTTTTTTTTTTTTTTAAATCTCGTCGGTCCTCCTCTAAGCTCTAGTCCAGACCAAAGGTTATCCTGTGTCAGCAGTTATGGTTATGAGCTATGAATGTATATGAGTATAAGAAGTACTAGGGGTGACACTCGTAACGATGTTTCAATCACATCCCACTAGTAATAACACTATCACATGACCTGATTGAATTTATAAAGTCTGGATCTCTTGTTGGGAGCATGCCAAAAGACGAAAGTCTCGACTTTTGAGAATATATCTGCCGGGTAGGTGTTATTCACTAAAAGGAAGTAGGTACGAAAACATTTTCGATCCAAGGCACCACAAGCGTTGAAAAAAAAATGTTTGTAATAGGGTTCAGTAACGTTAAACACATCGAGAAAAAAAATGTTAGTAAAAGGAGTCAGCTACTACTTCGAAAAATGCTCTTACGAGTACTTGAATAAAATTTCCAAATAATTACCTACTCGTAAACGTGCTTCTCCAGAAGAATCTCACATGATAAAACACAAGGTATACCACGTGAGTAGGTACCTATGTCTCTGCAAGCATTGTCTGCTAATTCATACACCTAGGTATTCAGGTATCAAGCACATACAATTTTTGCTGAAACAGAACCTAACTACCTACATGTTATTATGTTGTATAGCTAAAGCCTACGTTCATTGTTAGGATGTTAAATTATTCCAACACTTTTCTCCGTATTTCTCAGCCATGTAAATTGATTTATGTAGGCTTATAAGTATATAAGTAACTAGATACCTAGAATAATTAAATTCATTAAATAACTAACTATACCTAATCTGGATGGTGGAAAATCCCATCTTCATACCCAGCAGTCTTTGCAACCATCGATCTATTGAAGAGTTTTTTTACTCGGTGGGTTTTACGAAAAAAAATCGTTTCTCTTCTTCGTATTTACCAATAGAAGGTTCTATTTAATATTTTTAATCGTTGAATTGGACAGGAACTTGTTTTCTATCTTTGAAAATTTTATTATTTTAATCGTTTGTTTTGGATTGTGTCGTTCCCTCGCTTATCAGATTAATTGTCGGTCTAAAAATAAAGAACCTCCAACCTACCTACAAGTCATTTCTTACCAATAGTAAAAAGACCTCAAACATGGGTAAGTACTATAAAGTACTCAAGTGTACCTAGGTACCTAATCCAACAGCTCTTTTAGGTAGAGAGTGATAGTTAGGAATGAAAGTGAGAGGGAGAGAGGGAGTGCTCCAACGAAGCTGTTCTAACAAAGTCACCAGCCTTTGGCATTCTCAGTAGGTGATCAAGTTATTGGTTGGGAGAGAAAGAGTTGACTTTAAATTGAGACAAATTAGATAAAACAAAGGGTGAAAGAGTTTTTCCTAAGGGCTCGAGGCCTACTATCAAGCTCTACTAAAGGTCACCCAAAAATCTGTGATCACCCAAAAATCCAAAGTGGTGTTAAAACACTCGATGTCTCTGCTTCCAGGTGTCTTCATGCGACTATTCTACATGATAGTGCCAGGCATGTTGATTGTCTGTCTATTCATCATCTTCGCCGTCCTTTTCCAAGTGATCCACCCCCGTCCAAGCCATCACAAGGAAGACTCCTCGCCACCGATCGAGAAAAAGGCTGACGAACTTTTCGCGAGATTCCCGCTAAATCTGACATCGAAGAAATTCACGTTTGTGCCATCGCAGGGGGACGGTACCTGTCTTGAGGGCTACGTCAAAGTTGACGAGGGAAATGTTTTATTTTTTTTTTTTTTTTTTTTTTTTTTTTTTTTTTTTTTTTTTTAAGAGAGAGAGGTAAGGGGGAGAAGAGAGAAGGCTTTTCTTTTGTCTAAAAATTCTGAAGCAATTTTTATTTATGGGCAATTTTCATTTATGGACTAATTTTATTAATGACATAGGTACTTTAATTTGATCGTGGTTCCATCCTTAAAAAAAAAAAATCATTTTCTTCTTAACATGTAATTCTATTACACCAAACAAAACACAACAATACCGACACGAGAACGATGTTTTCCGTTAGGCGCTTTACCTACTATGTGTAAAGAACGAAACGATTTACGATTTTTTTCAACCTCGCCGGTACTCCTCTAAGCTCTAGCTAGACCAAAGGTTATCCTGTGTCAGCAGTTATGGTTATGAGCTATGAATGTATATGAGTATAAGAAGTACTACTTAGGTATGACACTCGTAACGATGTTTCATGTTTCAATCACATCCCACTAGTAATAACACTATCACATGACCTGATTGAATTTATAAAGTCTTAATCTCTTGTTGGGAGCATGCCAAAAGACGAAAGTCTCGACTTTTGAGAAGATATCTGCCGGGTAAAATTTCCAAATAAGTATCTCTAAACGTGCTTCTCCAGAATCTCATATGATAAAACACAAGGTATACCACGTGAGTAGGTACCTATGTCTCTGCAAGCATTGTCTGCCAATTCATACACCTAGGTATTCAGGTATCAAGCACATACAATTTTTGCTGAAATAGTACCTAACTACATGTTATTATGTATAGCTAAATCTACGTTCATTGTTAGGATGCTAAATTATTCCAACACTTTTCCCCGTATTTCTCAGCCATGTATAAATTGATTTATGTAGGCTTATAAGTAACTAGATACCTGGTATAATTAAATTCATTAAATAACTAACTATACCTAATCAGGATGGTGGAAAATCCCATCTTCATACTCAGCAGTTTGCAACCATCGATCTATTGAAGAGTTTTTTTACTCGGTGGGTTTTACGAAAAAAAAAAAAATCGTTTCTCTTCTTCGTATTTGCCAATAGAAGGTTCTATTTAATATTTTTAATCGTTGAATTGGACAGGAACTTGTTTTCTATCTTTGAAAATTTCATTATTTTAATCGTTTGTTTTGGATTTTGTCGTTCCCTCGCTTATCAGATTTATTGTCGGTACAAGTCATTTCTTACCAATAGTAAAAAGACCTCAAACATGGGTAAGTACTAAATATGAAGTACTCAAGTGTACCTAGGTACCTAATCCAACAGCTCTTTTAGGTAGACAGTGATAGTTAGGAATGAAAGAAGAGAGAAAGTGACAAAGTCACCAGCCTCCATTTTGGCATTTTCAGTAGGTGATCAAGTTATTGGTTGGGAGAGAAAGAGTTGACTTTAAATTGAGACAAATTAGTTAAAATCATGTAGGTACAAAATACCTGCACAAGCAAAGGGTGAAATAGTTTTTCCTAAGGGCTCGAGGCCTACTATCAAGCTCTACTAAAGGTCACCCAAAAATCTGTGATCACCAAAAAATCCAAAGTGGTGTTAAAACACTCGATGTCTCTGCTTCCAGGTGTGGACTTTTCTTTCCTACCTTAATAACTTCTATCCATCCCGCCTCTCCTTCCTCTTTCCTTTGTGCCAGCTTTGCCTTATTTTTTTCTCTACCTCCTCTCTTCGTCTGCCTTGTTCTCTTGATTAATATCTTTTTCGTCTTTTTTTCTTCTCCTCCTATTTTTCTTTTTCTTTTTTGCGAGAAAAATAAAAATTTGTCGAATAAAAGTCGGTAGCTTTTCGTCGAGTAAGATGAGGTATTCTTTTTTGTAGGTTTTCATTATGACAAGTTTTTAGATGGAGGAGATGGAAATGATACCTGAGAGGAAAGGATGAGTGGATGAGTACTTGGTAGCTACGCCACAGCTAGATTTTAATATCCCATCCACTTCTGTTCTCTTCAAAACCACTCTTTCGTTTTTCTCTCTCTCTTCCCTTTACCATATCTTTTTTTCATTTCCTTCAAAAAGCGATGACGTTTTGAAGATTGTCCCTAGCGTTCAATCAAGAAACGTACAATTTTCATTTCAACTTGTGAGTTTGTGAGACGTGAAGGATGAAAATTGTTCTTTTTGTTCAGAGGTTTGAGAGGAAAGGGTACCTATTGAAACAATCCACATCATACGTATTCCAGTCTTCAAAGTTGACTTTTTGTTTATTTAGGTTTGCATAGCTTTCAGAACTAGGTACCTATTGGTGGTTTTGAATATGTTTCTCATTTCTCTCTGAATAAAGTTTATGTGCCTAGCTTTATGTATATCTATATTTCTATAAGGTCTTTAACCTCAATTTTTACCTACGTATATGTGCGAGTATTTACATTTTTGTACCGTACCGTATATGTACCGTACCGTAAATTGAACGTATATGTACCGAGTATATTACAGATTTTTGTAATTATGTAGAGTATCGACCTATAGATACGTATAGATAAAGTGGTGCAAGCAATAATAATTGCAATCCTACTTTGACAATTCGGCAGTCTAAATAAAACACTTTAAATTGAACGTATATGTACCGAGTATATTACAGATTTTTGTAATTATGTAGAGTATCGACCTATAGATACGTATAGATAAAGTGGTGAATGCAATAATTGCAATCCTACTTTGACAATTCGGCAGTCTAAATAAAACACTATAGTATACATGCATTCAGCTACAAATTCTTAGCATTGAGTGAGAAAAAATCCATCGATTTAATTAAAACAATTCTGAGTTTCTGAGTGATCTTACCTGATTGGGGAGATTCAGCTCGTGGGTTTGATTGCCCTTCCATATCGCAGCTTTCGGTGGCAGAGGTAGTATTTTGCAGCCCAGGGATTCAACCTTTTCCTTATAATACTCGGATTCAGTGACCATATTGTTAATCGCGGTAGTAGTCTCGGGTGTATTTGTCACTTGGGTTGAGGTTTTCGTGGCTGTCATTGTCTCTTTTGACGGCGCACTCTGTTTTGAGCTCTTTGTGGAAGATTCGGTTTGTTTTGTCATTGGAGTTGTTGTCTTAGGACTCTTAGGAGTGGTTTTCTGTGAGAGTGTTGATAGTTTGGTGACCAAGGCGGTGGGCGTTGGGTTCCGTATTCTTTGCGTTGTCATCTGACTTATCACCGGTCTGGTTGTGTGCCGGGTCGGTCGTAAAGTTGTCAATGTTCCTGATGTTCTAGCTGATTTCGTTGTCGTCGGTTGATCTGTGGTTTCCACTGTAGAGGATGTGGTCTCATGTGTACTCCAGGTAAGAGGTTGTGTTGCAGACGGTTGGGTGGAAGAGGCTGTCGTGGAGAGAGCTGCAGCGGAAATCAGGGTGGTTCGTTGTAACGCCAGGAGCAACAGTAGACATCCGGCGGACGTTTTGCCATCACTCCAAGTGAACATTCTGGGAACAATGGCAAGAGTGTTGAAAAATTGTATGATCGCCCGGAATCTTTTTAAGTATGCAATGTGCAACGCATACTACATACAATCACCTACGACTAGGTAGGTACCAATAATTTTTTTTTGGACTGTAAAATTAGCACATTCACCATCGAGGTAAGTAGGTATCTAGTATACCTACTACCTACCTATGTAGCTGGTATTGTCCAAGTAAGACTGAAAAGTCTTATTTTCTCTAGCAGTCTTAAAGAGATATTTATGTACATAAGGGATAAGGGTGTACCTCGGTATTTTATTAAATAAATGGTATTTAATACCTAATACAGACTCTCAATAATGCAGACATTTATAAAAATAGGTCCCTTGAAATTAAGTATTATACCTATTTATTATACAAAAGGGTACCAAAAGCCACAAAATAAATGAAACAGATAGATATATGAGTTCAAAATTGAACCAGTTTACATTATTACTAGGCGTTAGGATTCCTCAATTAGGTAGTTATTAAAAACATTCCAGATATTTCGTACACATACTAGGGTAGGTAGGTATCTAAAGGATGCATGAATTATTTCAACAATAATATTTACCTAATTACCTATTTAATTGTGTTCCTGAATTAATTTTTTTAAAAAAATAATAATAATTTGTAAAATAAATCGACTCACCTGAACGTTCTCATAGGAATTTAATTTTCACCCACAATATTTCACTAGCATTCGTTCTGCTTTCTGATATCCACAGACAAAGACTGAATTCCAAAGTTCAAACTTTGGCACGCAGAATTCCAAGAGTGTGAGATTTTTCATGGTGAGCATAGCAAAGAAATTGAACATCATTGCTCTGAGGATAATTTAAATTTATCTACGTGTAATGAAATGGAATCTGCCATTGTCAATCTTGACAACATGAACACAATTACTGATCAAATTGACTATGATGACTACTCATCTAATGACTTTGATGATGGATTAGAAAACCTGGGAGATAATGATGGGATATTAATTGAAGCTAAAATTGATATTGATGAAAATGATGTTACTTTGGATAGTGCCAATGACAGAGAGCAAATTAAAGAAATTGACTTGTCCAAATCGAACCTAAACAATGGAATCAAGAGACATATAAGTTATGTTCAAAATAAAAACAGAATCATTATTCCTTTTGTTACACAAAATACTTGTAATAATGATCAACAAACACTCCACAAAGGAAACCCCATGAGCAAACAGCATATTACCAACAATGGTATTATGAGAGAATCAAAAGCAAAAAAATGGTTTGAGGATAAAAACAAAGACAGTATTTCACAGGTTACACATAACACCCACCATAATATCAATGTAGTTTGCAGTCCAAGAAATTTAGAAGATGAACAAAAAGTTTTCAATGACAGTGTTGTGAAAGAGTCAGAAGGACCAACAATCGTACAAATGGAAAATGAAAATGAGGCCCATATTTCAAAATTTAAAAAGAACACTCTTCGTAGTTCTCATAAAGCAGTGCCAATGGTATTGGAAAACAAACAGAAAAATCCTAATAATGTGGTAGAGACCGAAGAACAAAAGTCTAAACAGATTGGAACTGAAGTGAGTATTTCTCAAGTTAGGTACAACACTAATCACAATACACGTGAAGTGTCAAGCCCAATGAACTTGGAGAGCAAACAGAAAATTTCTAAAAAGAGTACAGTAATGGAGTTAGAAGAACCTAAAACAAAACGTTTTGAAAATAAAGTCACAATTTTGCAAATTAAACACAAGACTCACCATAATACCCATGCAGGGCCTAGCCATATGGATCTAGGGAGCAAACAGAAAGTCTTCAATGAAAGAATTATTGTAGCATCTGAAAAATCCAGAGGAAAACAGATTGAGAATAGTAATAAAGTCAGCATTTCACCAGATAGACACAATGCTCATCATGATACTCGTGAAGTGTCCTGTCCAATGGAGTTAGAAAGCAAACGTAAAGTTTTCCATGATAGAATTGATATAGAATTAGAAGAATCAAGAGCAAACCAAATAGAAAATAAGGAAGTCAGTATTTCCCATGTTCGACAAAGCACTCATCATAATGATCATGAAGCATCTAATCAAAGACTTTCGGAAATGAATCCAAAAAGTATCATTGGCAGTATTGTGATGAACTCGGAAGAATCAAGAACAAAACATAAAAATGAAATTAGTATTTCACCAGTAATTCATAAAACTCATCACAATACCCGTGAAGTGCCTGTTCAAATGGATTTGGAAAACAAAAGGAAAATTTTGAATGACAATGCTGTAATGGAGTTGGGAGAACCAAGAACAAAACAGATTGAAAACAAAAGTGAAATCAGTATTTCACAAGTTCGACAACACAACACTCACCATAATACTCATGGAGTGTCCAGCCAAATGGATTCAGAAAGCAAACGGAAAATAGACAGTATCATTATAGAGTCAGAAGAACCAAAATCTAAGAAACATAAACAGGAAAACAAACCATGTAGCAACAAGGTAGTCATGAACCTGAAACCTAAGCATCGCTACCAACAAAGTGAAAATTGCAATGATGATCGCCAACATCCGGAACGGATCAACGGCACCCTAAGAAGAAGAAGAAGAAGAGATGGTGCTGTCTGTTTGATTGAGAACTTGAGGGTCTTCTTTCTGGTGGACATTGTGCAAAAAAGTCCGAAACCATCATTCCCCGGAAATTTTTCATTTGGTTTTTTTTTATTTGTGGCCTTCGATACACGATCCAGCTATTCACAACAGACATCCCCCGCAAAATCTCAAACGCCACTCGTCGATACCATTTCAGACCCTTTCTGATGGTTGAAGCATATGACGTCATTTGTCACTCAGGTCAATGCCCCCCTTCCCATATATATAAAAAAAAAAAAAAAATAGAAGCGTTGTGTGAACCTTTTTTTTCTGAAGTTTTGAATCGATATTGAGACAAACCCATTTGAAATATCTTTTTGAATTTTGTGTTAGTAATATTCCTTTATTTATTTCCCGTTAGTGGGACTCTATTGGTGTTTATTTATATACTTACTGAAAATAATATGTACATACCTATGAAATTTATTATAATAGGTACATCAGTCCTAGTTTACCCACTGATAACAGGTGCCTAGGGTACTGACCTACATTTGGTACCTACCCTTGAATTTTCTCTCTTTTTCCACAATTTTTTGTTTAACATGTAAATTATTTGTAAGTAAATTAAATGAAGAAATTGAAGGTTCATTTCAAGAAATCTTTGAATTACCTACTTTAGAACGTTATTTTTAAATTAGGTAGATAGGTACTTGGATTTCATTGTGTGCCTGTTTCTCTTTTTTCGACCTTGCGTCAACGTTTCTACGTACGTTGCTTGCTTTTTTGGTCCGTGTGATTTGATTTTTTAATCGCATTTTCACTGGGCTGTTTTCATTTTATTTGCCACCTTGGAATAGTAGACACTTCCCAATAGCGTACAAAACCTCGGCAAGCGAGAGTATCCGCTATTAGGTGGCTTTCCTAATTTTTGAAAGTACATACCTACCTGTACCTACATAGTTACATACCTGTTATGCTGCTTTCTACGCTCACCAGTAATTCATAAAACTCATCACAATACCCGTGAAGTGCCTGTTCAAATGGATTTGGAAAACAAAAGGAAAATTTTGAATGACAGTGCTGTAATGGAGTTGGGAGAACCAAGAACAAAACAGATTGAAAACAAAAAGAGTGTGAGAGAGCATGCTCCTTTATTGCTCCTGCTTCTGGTGTGAAAATCCCATTTTGAAAGGAGATTCAAATGGTATTTATAGGTATCATAGAGAACTTCAATTTATCCTTTTATATGCCAGCCTAGTTAGCTTGGTTTGTAGAGTGTGTGCCTTGTAAGCGCTAGGCCGCGGATTCGATTCCCGCCTGGGGCGGATTTTATCTCGCACGGATAATGTTTGTTTTTTGTTCTCGGAATGGCTAGCTTTCTTCTACCCTGTCTTCCTTCTCTTTTCGGGATGATAAGACCGTAGCAGTTACGGTTCCCTCCATGAAACCTCTTGAAATAGAAAGTAAAATAAAAGAAAAATCAAATAGGTAGGTAGTTGTAGGTAGATAGGTAGGTACTTAGATATTATTATCATACACTGTATGACATACAGTAGGACTTCAAAATATCCTATTTATTAAATAAATAAATAAAAAAATTACCGTAAAAACTTGTGGAAAGAATGTACATCGAGTGATCAAGTTTTGACTAATAATGCCAGAATATTAAGCAACATCGAGCGTGGTATGTGTCTGGAGCGGTGACCGTGTGCAATTCCATTTCTATGTGAGCATTCAAAAAGGCTAAACATTTTCCGAATCTGGTACCTACTACTCTTCCTATTAGGTAAAAGTACCTAAAATATAAAATAATTAATAAAAATTAAAAAAAAAAAACATTTCGGAAAAAAGGAATTAAAAAAAAATGTAGGGCAGGTCTAAAAATTTCACCCCAATCCACCAGAATCGAACCCGTGCTAAATTCGATGTGATTGATCTCCGCCCATACAACGCTCCACCACTGATGTATTTACTACGTACGTTGCTTGCTTTTTTTTGGTCCGTGTGATTTGACTTTTTAATCGCATTTTCACTGGGCTGTTTTCATTTTATTTGCCACCTTCGAATAGTGGACACTTCCCAATAGCGTACAAAACCTCGGCAAGCGAGAGTATCCGCTATTAGGTGGCTTTCCTAATTTTCGAAAGTACATACCTACCTACAAAGTTACATAGGTACCTAACTACATACCTGTTATGCTGCTTTCTACGTAATTCAGCTCCAGAAACATCTTTCACTAACTTTTCATTTTGAGAGGAGAAAAGTAATACCAAGTTTTTCTCTTTCTTCTTCTTCTTCTCCTCTTCCTCCTCCTTCTTCTTTTTCTTCTGTTTTTTCTCCTCCTTCTTCTTTTTCTTCTGTTTTTTCTCCTCCTTCTTCTTTTTCTTCTGATTTTTCTCCTCCTTCTTCTTTTTCTTCTGTTTTTTTCTCCTTCTTCTTCTTCTTCTTCTTCTTCTTCTTCTTCTTTCTACGTCAAACACGGGATTAATGAATTTGGTGCGTCTTTCGGATCCTTCAGTTGGCCATATCCACGTATGATAGGTGAGCGGATGACAAATCGCTCGGTAGCGGTCGATAGCGATCGCCATCAGTATATAGCTGCTCAGAAACGAGCCCGAAGGTTGGACGAATTTCACCAGCTTGCATGTCCAGTTGGACTGGCCAGGAAAGCGATAGTTGATGTCCCACCACAGCTGGGGTAGTACGTTGAACACACCGGTCACCAGATCGGCAATGCTGAGGTGCAGGATGAAGTAGTACATGCGCGACATTTTGATTTGCTTGCGGTAATGGCGGCGAGAGTAGAGGGCCGCCAAGACCATTAGGTTTCCGATGAGGGTGATGATGAGAATAACGAGGAGGGTAAGAATCTCTATGCGGGCCAGGTCTTCGTCCCGTGGGTCCGGGTCTGGGTCCCCGGTCCCGTTCTGAGTCCCGGGGAACGGGATTTCAGTACCACTGGGATCTTCCATGGGGATCTGAAACAAAAGATAATGCCTTGATTGAAGACTAGGTAACTTTCTGAAGGTCCCATAACCATTGGATTATATGGAAAACGACAACTACCTCCTTCACTTTTGTTAGTTTGTAAAAGTGTATACCTAATTTGTGTCAGCGCCAATGGTAATTTAGGCATCTCCACCAATACTAGTATTGACAATATTGGATCGGTAGTACTAACATCTCCACTAATAATATGTGCCAGATCCTCTATCAAATATTGCATATCCCCACAAACCCCCTGTGTTAGACACAGCATTATGTCACTCGGGAAGTGGGACGTGCATTCTGAGGGAGGAAAATTTAAAAGGGATTTTGGTGACTAGGGGATTTTCAATTTTCATCGTACAAGATTATGGTATCGAGAACAAAATACGGAGAAATCCCGCCACAGGTAAATTAAAGCAAAATACCTAATAGAAAGTAAAAATAAATCAATGGTGCATAAAACACGTCAGAGAAAAAGCTGCGGTTTCAAAATACCTACGTAGAAATCTGTGGTGGGAAATCTCCACATAGGTGCGAGGCGAGAGTAGAAGAATTCGATGAAAGAAGATTGTGCAGTAATAAAATGATCGTGAATATTTGCGAAGCAGAGCCTTTTCGCAATTTTCGTAGATACCACAACATTAATACTGAAAGTGAATCCTTTTTGCAATCAATTTCCATATTTTCAATAATCTTTTTACACTGGTAATGCTGCCAATTTTCACTACTCGATTAAAGGAACTACGTTGGTAGGAAAGTACCTACCAACGTACCAATCTACCTATTAGGTAGTAGCTAATCCTTGTACAAATAATATATTATGGAGCTTGAAGCTTTTGTATAACTTATGCAGTAGGTACCTACTCCAATAACGTACCACCTAGATTGTTTTATATAAAAAAGGTACCCCAATACATACATAGGTAGCTACGTCAGGAAGTTTGAGTGCATGAAGAATTCGATTGTTTTCAATCTTCAAGGGAAGAAATTCATTTTCCATTTTGCTATCAATCATACAACGTTTTCTATCTATTCTATTTGAAGAAGGGAAAAGGAACAACGAGCAAAAATAAACAAAATTTCACAAAGAAATCAATTATGAAATACTAATGAAAGTCAAGTGTTCCTTATTAATATTAATTTCATAATGGAAGTTTTACCACCAAGGGTAGGTCTTAAAAAATCAATTTTGTTAGGTACCTATAGTAAATAACAATACCTAATACCTATTTCTTTCAATATCAATCCATTAGCTTGGGAATTTTAAGTGAAATATATATACATACTTATTGGTGGAGATGTCAGTATAACCATAAGCTATCCAATATATTGGAGAACAATAATGCGGAACTGTAATGGTTTCTGCACCAGTGTACTTGAAACAAAAACTTTTCCAATAACTCCTACAATACCATACAACTTCGGCAAACAATGTTATCAGATGTGTTTGGAAGCACATGTCCCCTTATAAGTTTTAATTGGTTCTGACGGGCTGTTCATGGAACATCGTAATGTCTGTATCCAGGATTTCACCTAGGGGGGGAGGGTGATCCAATGTATATCCTGAAGAGATAAGGTTCGTTCTCGGAACAGCTGGCTTTCACATTTTGAAAATATTTTGTAGTCTCCTATTTTAAGTTGGACTAAACCAGAAGACAGTAAACAGTCAATCATGATTCTATCCTCTAGATAGTCTAGATCATTTGGCAAAAGTCCGAAATAGTGTATCTCACCCTGGCACCATCATCAAAGTTCCTCAACAAATATTGGGGCCTCCACACTATGGCTCACCCCAGTTACAAATCCCTGCCAGACCAGCTCAGCCTCATATCCTCACATCTAACACTCAGAATATCAATACTCAGGGAGGCCCTGCAATCATTTATTCTCAACTTCCCCAGCCTGTTCAAAATGTCCCCAATGTTCAGCAAAATGATCACTTCCAAAGCATTCAGAGCTTTGAAGTACCTCAACAACCTAATCATCAGACAACAGGGGTTGTTCCACATTCTAGTTCTATATCAACATCCATTACTTCAAATAATGGATTTTGCACCAATAGTCCTCTTCAACAGTTCAATAACCTCACCAACTCTATGCAGTCTAATAAATCCCTGGACTCGGAAATTCCCCTGAAGAACACACCAGTTCAAGGAGGCTCCAATAATGGATTTTGCACCAATAGTCCTCTTCAACAGTTCAATAACCTCACCAACTCTATGCAGTCTAATAAATCCCTGGACTCGGAAATTCCTCTGAAGAACACACCAGTTCAAGGAGGCTCCAATTCACAGGAATATTGCAATGCAAGCACTCAAGTATCAACAGTTGCTATTATTAACAGTGATGCTAACACAAATGACCTTTGCCTTGTTGAAGAGCAATATCATGACAAACTGTATGAAGTTAAAGATGACATGGACAGCAATGAACAATATGAGTATTTTGATGAAAATCCTGTTTGTGAATTAGATCTTCATTATAATAGTCAATCTGAAGAAACAGAAAATAAAATGAAAGAAGAACCTGAATATTTTGAAGATGATAAATCCAATATTGACTCTTCAGCAGACTGTGATGTTGATAATCTTTTTCATGGGATCATGAAGCATCTAATCAAAGACTTTCGGAAATGAATCCAAAAAGTATCATTGGCAGTATTGTGATGAACTCGGAAGAATCAAGAACAAAACATAAAAATGAAATTAGTATTTCACCAGTAATTCATAAAACTCATCACAATACCCGTGAAGTGCCTGTTCAAATGGATTTGGAAAACAAAAGGAAAATTTTGAATGACAGTGCTGTAATGGAGTTGGGAGAACCAAGAACAAAACAGATTGAAAACAAAAATGAAATCAGTATTTCACAAGTTCGACAACACAACACTCACCATAATACTCATGGAGTGTCCAGCCAAATGGATTCAGAAAGCAAACGGAAAATAGACAGTATCATTATAGAGTCAGAAGAACCAAAATCAAAGAAACATAAACAGGAAAACAAACCATGTAGCAACAAGGTAGTCATGAACCTGAAACCTAGTCGGCAAGCGAGAGTATCCGCTATTAGGTGGCTTTCCTAATTTTCGAAAGTACATACCTACCTACAAAGTTACATAGGTACCTAACTATACATACCTGTGTTATGCTGCTTTCTACGTCAAACACGGGATTAATGAATTTGGTGCGTCTTTCGGATCCTTCAGTTGGCCATGATCTCTTTTCTCTTCAGCTATAGGATTTTTTCCCCAAGTAAGATTGTCTATTCTGCCCATACTCTCATACCTATACGCGGCAACCATTTGATCCCTACATCACTTGCCTGGTAAATAGGGCCGAGGGCGTAAGTTCAGTCCCGCATGAAACCTAACTCATACTCTGTTCCAGTTGAAGGAAACATATCATATGAAATCCAAGAGGTGATGTATGAAATGAAAGCATTTGGCAATGTAAAGCTATCCGTACATAAGTTACATATTCCCACAATTAAAAATGAAACTTCAGAGGAATGCAGTAAAATGCAATCTTCTACTAATATCTATGATTATAAGACGCCCATGCCAAGTACAAGTAGCACACCCGATGTTGGTGTCCTCTTATCAGAAATAAAAACTGAACCAGGTGTAGTAAGCAAACCCATTACAGTCAACAAGGTTCCTAAAGTAGAAGACACAATACCAACATCTACCTCAAATTTCCTTGATTATAATGCTGCACAAAGAGGCAAGCAAAGAAAAACGGTGAAAATACTGAAGATCAAAAATGCTAAAACTCGGGAACAACCTGATGGTGCCCAAATGAACACTTCTAGTTCAAGTCAGCAAGCTCAGAGTAGTGTTATTCAACATCCAGTTAAAACTGAGCCTCCTCCTCCCTATGATACAAAGCATGGAATTCTATACTGTCAACCAGGGAGTTCTAAAACAAGTGCCACTAACCCTGAACCACCAAAGAACAGTGCAGGGAACTTTCTTGGAATAGATCTACCTTCCGTGTCTAACCTGCCTCAGTTGGACAGACCTCCAACAGTAGATATTACTCCCAGCAAGTATTTACCCACGAATCTGAACTCACCAAGTCTAGAGTCACCAATACAAGACTACAACTTTCTGGTAGCCAACACTAAACTAGACCGCTTATCCAACTTACATAATGGAGAATATGATAGTGTTGATACACCGCATTGGTTACTCAGAGGCATCAACATTCTACCTCAAGTCATAGAAGATGACCGAATATCTTGTGCTTCGCCCAAAACGCTCCTCAACTTGGATCACCAAACTTCATTTGAACCAGATGACTCTGGGTCTACTTCTATCAACATGCAAACAGATGAAATGATGCCACCTAGAGGAGAGCTGTCAGGACAAGAGAGTCTGGAAAGTTCTGTATGGGGTTACCAGGTAAGATTTTGGTTTCTACTCGAGCATATTTTGAGTTAGGTTGTTCCACTATGTTGGCTCTTATACCAAGTCAACAATATTGAGAGCAATCTGTTGTAGATTTTATTCTTTTCGAAGGACAACTTTCAACTCCCATGCGATCTTTAATAAAATATTTCAGGCTCAACTTCAATGTTTTTGATGTTTCCTTTTTTAACTCAATTATTTTAGCATTTACTTAGATTAGAGAGTATGGAAATTTCGATCTTGTATGTTTAGTAATAATGTTGGAAACTTGCTTTTATGTTTGCAGGAAGACAATGGTGCACCCCAATATCACAGGCAATGGGATGAAATGGATCATGAAGTTATGGATAACATCTCTAATAGCAACTCTTTTCGAACTAAAATAGAAAAGATCGAGCCTATTAATTCACTGCCAGATAATATAAAAATGGAAGAATCTGTTTCTATCCTCCCCATAATATCTAGCTTGGATATTGCTAAAAAGAAAAAGCATGCCTGTATTTACTGTAAGAAAACCTTTACTGGATGGAAGTTGAGAAAATATCACATGAAAGCTGAACATCCTGAATTATTTAATGAACCTGAAACTATCAAACTATTGAGCAAAACACAAGCTTCAACGTCAACTGTGATATCAGAACCAAGCACCTCGTTTGTATCTCAAGCTGTTTGTCCTATTAAGTTTGAAAACTCGAATTCCTTTGGGACTCAGATTCAAGAATTTCTTCCTCCTAGCCTTACTTCAATAAAGAATAAACAACGCCGGTGTGACACATGCTCTGAAGTATTTGACAAGTTGAAGGATTATCAAGAACACATTAAAAACGTTCATCCTCTGCCATGTCCTGTGTGTAGTAAAACTTTCCCCAGTAAACCAAGTCTCACACTTCATATGCGTACTCACTTGAAGATCAAACCATACAAATGTGATGTCTGTGATAAATCATTTGTCACTGCCCAGAAACTTTCGGATCACAAGAACACTCACACAGGTAACGCTCCCTTCCCTTGCAACATGTGTGACCGCCATTTCAAACGATATTCCAATCTGGCTCAACACAAGAAAGTCATCCACTTAAAGAAAAAGAAAATCAAAGACTTCTACTGTCATTGTGGTGAAATATTCCAGTCACGAGGAAAACTTTTGTGGCATCAAGAGACACATGCCACTGTACCAAAGCAATGTACTTATTGTACAGAAAAGTTTACTCATACATCAAGCCTCACCCGACATATTCGGAAGAATCATGATCCTCGTTACTTACCTGTTGATAGAAAGAAAACAGATGAGAATGTGAACTGTGATATCTGCAAAATAGTTGTCCTCAAATCTACTCTGAAATCTCACATGAGAATCCATGACAACGCCAAACCATTCTCTTGTACTGTATGCAAAAAGTCTTTCTATACAAAGTGGAACCTTGGCCTGCATCAGTGGACGCATGTCTCCCGGATGCACATGCCATTCAAATGTAAGTCTTGTAACCGTGGCTTCTACAGTTCTAGTGAATATCAAGCGCACTTGAGATCACATCGGAATATTCGCCCCTTCACATGTAACTACTGCGGTCGCAAGTTTATTAGGAAATTCAATTGTATTCGTCACGTCCGTGAACACGAGTTAAAGAAGAAGTACTCCTGTACAATATGTGGCAAGACATTCCATCGTAGCTATTATTTGACTGCACATGTTAGGGTTCACAATGGTGAGAGGCCATTCTCTTGTCATATCTGTGGTAAAACATCCACCACCAAGTCAAACCACAATAAACACGTGAAAACACATCATGCGCGGGAAACCATCAATACGGAAGGCTAAATAATTTGTATTCCAAAGTTATTCAAGGTAAAGAGTAATTTCTTAATATGCCCACAAGCCCACATGGACCAATACATACCGCTATTCATTATCCTCACGAAACTGAGTGAACGACAGCAAATGATCAAATCACGGGCCTGGAATGCTTTTGGTCCCGCCAAATATCGAACCCAAACCTCTTTTGTGCTGGACTAGAGTAATGACCACTGACCAATACATACCGCTATTCATTATCCTCACGAAACTGAGTGAACGACAGCAAATGATCAAATCACGGGCCTGGAATGCTTTTGGTCCTGCCAAATATCGAACCCAAACCTCTTTTGTGCTAGACTAGAGTAATGACCACTTAGCTATGGAGGTTGTTGATTTACGTTACGTACAAAATACTTCATGCTAGTCATTTTTATTATTTTAAATTATTTACCCACAAGACTTGATATCTTACTAATCTTTCATAACTTCCTTATTATACGTTTTTCTGTGAACGAAATTCTTCTACCATAACATAGTGTAGGTAGATATTATCTATAGGTGTAAATAAGTTAAATGTATATAGTTATAGATTATTTATTTTGGAAGTTTTGGTTGTTTCTTTCTTCCTCTTCTTAAGAGGGTGTTTGGTGTTCATTTAGTTTTAGTATAGGTAGTTACTTATGGGTATATTATTTGACTAGCTGAATTCCGTCGCTTCGCTCCGGAATCCCGCTAGTTCATCCCGAGGCATGGCCAAACTTGTAGAAAAGGCATGGCCGAACTTGTAGAAAATAATAAATACGGTCGCGCTGCGCGCTCCCTATTAGCTGCATAGTTATCAAACTAAAAACATAAACGAAACTCAAAATGTTAGTTGAGAGCGGAACATTTCTCTTCCGCAGTCTCTGCACTCTGTGTATTTCTTATGGAGATTTTAGCGATCAAAAATTGATCATATCTCAGGATCGGTTTAGATTTTCGCAAAATCCTTTCTTATTGCACACCTAGACCATAAAAGGAATTTCTATTTTCGAGGTTTTCCGTTGTTGATTATTTTGACTTTTGACGATTGCTTCAAAAATATTCAATTAATGATGGATTTTGTGTTCGAATTTGATTAAATCTAACGTTATTCTGGATATTTAAAAAGAAATTAAGGTTCTACTTGTTCAGTTGAATATTTTTTACCAGGGAAACTCAAGAGTATCAATGGAATTTCACTAAGGCCACCACGTAAGTAAACAAGCCTTTATCAATAACGTATTGGTCAGAATCAGAATCTGATGGAGGTTCCATAGTTCCATTGGAAATTTATTTTATATGAAACTCTGATTAGTCATTCAAATCAGATTCTTGTACCTGGTTATGTCATGCTCATGATCTATGTTTCTTATTCTAGTCCAATCTGCAACCCAGTAGCCTCTATGCACAAGAAAAATTGGTCAAGAAATTTGCCTCCATATCCGACAAAAGTGGTCTATTTCATAAAATCTCTGTCACTGTTCCTTAATCTATGATAGTAGTAAGTAGGTGTTTTGAAATATGAGCTTGAAAGAGATCTACTCCAGGAAGTTTAATTTGTTAGAAAGTGTTTAATGTGTTCTGCACTATGCCTGCCTCGGTAGTCTAGTGATCATCAAAGCCATAGAATTTCTACCTCCGTGTGAAAAAAGATGCCGCGAGATCACAGACGCCATCTTGATTTCTATTTTCGAGGTTTTCCGTTGTTGATTATTTTGACTTTTGACGATTGCTTCAAAAATATTCAATTAATGATGGATTTTGTGTTCGAATTTGATTAAATCTAACGTTATTCTGGATATTTAAAAAGAAATTAAGGTTCTACTTGTTCAGTTGAATATTTTTTACCAGGGAAACTCAAGAGTATCAATGGAATTTCACTAAGGCCACCACGTAAGTAAACAAGCCTTTATCAATAACGTATTGGTCAGAATCAGAATCTGATGGAGGTTCCATAGTTCCATTGGAAATTTATTTTATATGAAACTCTCTGATTAGTCATTCAAATCAGATTCTTGTACCTGGTTATGTCATGCTCATGATCTGTGTTTCTTATTCCAGTCCAATCTGCAACCCAGTAGCCTCTAAGCACAAGAAAAATTGGTCAAGAAATTTGCCTCCAATTCCGACAAAAGTGGTTTATTTCATAAAATCTCTGTCACTGTTCCTTAATCTATGATAGTAGTAAGTAGGTGTTTTGAAACATGAGCTTGAAAGAGATCTACTCCAGGAAGTTTAATTTGTTGGAAAGTGTCTAATGTGTTCTGCACTATGCCTGCCTCGGTAGTCTAGTGATCAACAGGAGGGTGTTGGTTCAATACCAGCTGAGATGTGGAATTTTGTCCTCCACATTATATGAGAATCTAGCAAGAATGGTACTAGTCAATTGCTGTAGTAAAGGGACTCTTTAGTTCTATATTAGCAGCATAATGGTTTGAAAATGATTGGTCAAAACTTGAACCACAGCTCAATTTTTTCCTTCCAAGTACTTGAATTTTTTACTCTAGATCTATTTATATTTGAAATATTTGCTTTTCTGTTTCAGGTTTCCCTATTAAATTTGTTGACAATCTTGCATAAAAATGTTTTATGCACAATTTGTGTTAGCCAAAAAAGGGCCCCTGGCCCGAATTTGGCTTGCTGCTCACTGGGATAAGAAGTTAACCAAAGCCCATGTCTTTGAGACCAACATTGAAAAATCTGTAGATGGAATTCTGCAACCCAAAGTAAGTTGCGTGTGTTCACTTGAAGAATAACCCAAAAAGAAATCCTGTTCCATTGGAAATTTATTTTATATGAAACTCTCTGATTAGTCATTCAAATCAGATTCTTGTACCTGGTTATGTCATGCTCATGATCTATGTTTCTTATTCCAGTCCAATCTGCAACCCAGTAGCCTCTATGCACAAGAAAAATTGGTCAATAAATTTGCCTCCAATTCCAACAAAAGTGGTTTATTTCATAAAATCTCTGTCACTATTCATTAATCTATGATAGTAGTAAGTAGGTGTTTTGAAATATGAGCTTGAAAGAGATCTACTCCAGGAAGTTTAATTCGTTAGAAAGTGTTGACTCTTAACAAATAAAAATAATGATGTGGTCTTAAAAAAAAAAAAAAAAAAACAATAATAATGGGTAGGTAGTTAATGACGAAATAATTCGACCTTCTTAATTGGTAGATCTGTACTGGGTACTATTATACGAATTTTCCACAGTTAAATTCAAATTGAAGTTGTAAGTTAACAGGATTGTTGTTGTAAGTTGTTCGTTAAAAAAAACATACAATAATCTTCAGGTCGCATTGTTCAAAACAGGCGTTTCCGCTCTCTGAGAGTATGATGAACGTAACTGATTAATTAAAATATCACTACAATTAGTAGACTTTGTCCTAGAAAAACATTTAAACAAAGCCAGCCTAGAAGAACATTTAAACAATGCCAGCTGAAGATAGAAGTTAAAGACCACTGAGAAGACAAAGAATATCAAGCTACCTCTGTACCCAACTACCCTGAAACTAACCTTGTCCCATCCTACCCTAAATGGGAGAATAGAACTACAGCCGTCTTATATCGCCATACCTCGAGATACAGCTTGTCCTAGACTACCTTATTTGGTTGAGTACAGTCATGTTAATTTTTCAGGGGAAAGCATTGATGTAATGATCGGCTGTAGATTGAAAGAAAAATATCAACTACGTAATGAAGTCTCGGCTTAAAGTAACTCAACCCTGAAATATTTGGATTGGTAAGCCCCGTCTTGTCTTGAGTATATTAATACTGAAATAATTTGAATTGGTAAGCTCTGGCTGAAGGGAGTTTTAACAAAAGACAAGCAAGAAGATGATGCTAAAGAAAAAGGGATAAAAAGAGGCAGAGTTGAGGAAGAGAAAGCTTTGAAAGTCTAAAGAGATGACGAGCAGTTTGTTAGGAAATAGTGAAAAATCTTGAAAGTTGAAAGTTACAATGTTTATATTTTAAGGTACCTACCTAGGTAAACATTTGAAAAAGTCTAGGGTCCAAAACGTTTAAAAAAGATCTTGCTGAGAAGTTTATTACTGAGAAGATTTTAAACTTTGTGATTTTGGCATCTCCACTAATTTCAATATTGTACCTACTTAGGTAGGTAATATTCAGGAGATTTCCAACTTTGTGATTTTGGCATCTCCACTAATTTCAATATTGTACCTAGGTAGGTAATATTCAGGAGATTTTCAACTTTGTGATTTTGGCAGGCCGTTTGTTAGTTATGCGATACCTCTCGAACCTTTTATCCGAAACCCAATTAAGTCAGGCAATAATGGTCAAAAAACGTCTTCTTTTTTTCAAGAGGTTTGATAGAGAGAACTGCTAAGGTCTCGTCCCGAAATCGAAGAGAAAAGGAAGACTTTTGGATCTTCAGGAATCTCTTAGGGCTAGGTCTACAGTTTACCGAACCTAATTACCGGGTTTACAGAAGGCGTCTACTTATACTTATAAGACCTTGGTTAGACTGCGGGGGTAAAGGGACTTTTCAGTCCTATCGCAGCAGGATAAACAAGGTATATTCTATTCTTTTACTGACATACTGACCCATCTAATCACAAAATTCAAAGGGTCTTTCTATTGTAGCGACGCCACTGGGTGTTCCTATTACCTCTGTGGCACTAGAGTTTTCACGGAGTATACAATACTGTGGATTGTGCGAGATCTGAAATTTTTGTCACAAATATTTGAAAATCAAATTGTAAAATTCATGTAATCCCATTGGTTTTTAAGCATGTGAGTGTTTTTTCTAATGTTTGATTGGTATTTTAAAAATATATTCATCAAATTCACTTATCGAGAACTTTTCAATTAAATTTCGAAAAATAAATTTTCCTGAGGACTGGGGCCCTGTGCCTCAAAATGGCATTCAAAGCCACCTAGTTTTATTCCCAGTGAGAAAGCTCAGGTTGTAAATACAGTTTGGAAGATAAGTTGTAGAATGGAATAAATAGGTTCCTCATTTTCTCTAGTTTTATTCCCAGTGAGAAAGCTCAGGTTGTAAATACAGTTTGGAATATAAGTTGTAGAATGGAATAAATAGGTTCCTCATTTTCCCTCTTCGTAAGCCCATTTTAATTCTTTGAAACTCTTAAAGGAATAAACAAAATTTAGTTTAACCAAGTTACGGAAAGATTGGAGTCCAGAAAAGTGTGCCCTGGTGGTGACAACTTTGAGAAGCACTGGTTTAGGATAAAAGTCCATCCAGACTGGGAATCGAACCCGCGACCTAGCACTTACAGGTAAGACTAAGTAAGATCATTTACCTTGGATGGCCCATGGGACTGGCTGGACCACCGAAGTGGTCATCATCATCACTCTCTGGAGCAGGGGGAGGCACTGAGGGTGGGGCGGGGGGCTCATTCATGTCTACGCCACCTATTGGAGTGTCATCGAACAGCTTCAGACCAAACATATGGGGAGCATCTGAAAGCACAATACAAACAATATGTATGTTACTATTAAAAAGTAGGGCGTCCTACTTTTTACTTTTTTCTCCTAGCAATCACCCTAGTTAGGGCTGATTGAGAGGCTGACGAAAAACGCCGACCCTGTCTATATACAAGAAAAGACAAAGAAAAAGAAGAAGAGCATTAAAAAGTAAATTAAGACCTGAGTGAGAAAAGTAGGGCGTCCTACTTTTTACTTTTTTCTCCTAGCAATCACCCTAGTTAGGGCTGATTGAGAGGCTGACGAAAAACGCCGACCCCGTCTATATACGGGAAAAGACGAAGAAAAAGAAGAAGAGCATTAAAAAGTAAATTAAGACCTGAGTGAGAAAAAATCAACAGGACATGAGGTACACAATAGGGCTGCCTGGAAGACCATTTAAGTAGGGAAACGCTAGGAAGAGGAAGAAGAAGACTACTAAAAATTGAAATGGTATTTTAATTTTCAAAAAACCTCCATGCAAAAGTTAGTACCTGTCTCACTAGACTTGCTAACTGGAGGGAGGTGCTGGGTTCAATTCCCAGCAGGCTCGAAAATTTTCTGGCTCTGTGCTAGGAGTTTGGGGGGCACTCAGCGTAGTGAGGACAATAGAGTGAATACTATAAACGAGTAACAACCAGTGGTAGTATTACCAGTGTAAAAAGACACAGAAGGGACAAGGATATTTACCTGCATTCAAGTTCCCACTAAATGCATCACCGTCTATTTCCATCTGATTCATCATACTGGTAGAGCTTGACATAAACTGAGGTGGATCACACACTCTGCCCAAAGGTCCATCTTCAAACAACAAGTTCGCATCCTGAAAGTCAAAAACGTGTATCAAGTTTAATGTGATGTTGTTGTGTTAGTTAGCATCTTTCATTAATTTCATCCGACCTATTCAAGTCAAGAAAGCAAGCTGCTTCCATTGGGTTCGTCCAGAGTGATGTGACATCTAGGTTGGTTGGTGTTGCTGTGCTTTTAAACTGATTTTTTTTTTTTTACCTTTAACCTGAGTTTTTAACTTGACCCTACCATGCACAGAGTCCCAGATCTGGAACAAATTATTTTGCCAAATTTTTTAGGTCCAGGATGCACAGAGTGCTAGATCTGACACATTGAAAATTGGCCAAAAGAGGGTGAAAAATTACTTTTTTTTTCTAAAAAAAAGTCTTTGATTTCCTTTTTGTACTTGTCAAGCTCTATAACATACTAAAATTTGAGGGCAAAATCAGTGATTTTGTGCATGGTAGGGTTAAGTTGGAGTTTAACCTGATGAAAATCTTTGATGAACTTATTAATTATCATCCCAAAAGACGGGGTATATGATGGGAGAAAGCCAAAGTTTGTTCCGAGAGCAAACCTCATTGTTTTTGTAGGTAGGTACATATTTGGGATAAAGTTCATCTCAGGTGGAAATCAAAGTCATGACCTAGCACTTACAAGGCAGGCATGCTACCCTCCAAGCTAACTAGGCTGGTTTTAATTGACAAGTTCGTGGACGATATAGGTTTGACAATCTGCTGAAGGCGAGTCTGGAATTCAGACCCGAAAAGTCCAAAACAAAATAGGTATGTGCCAACTGTAAGTCCACGAAAACATTGTAGTGTTGTAGTTAAGTGTGATTGTTGGCAAATCAAAATGTCATTAAAACTTCTAGGCCACTCACCTTGAACAGTGCCCGCGCCGGTATAGGTCGGCCGGGCAGAGCGAACAGTTTCTCCACACCTCCACTCTCCTTCCAATGCATCAGACGTTTGGTGGGCGGGGCCAAGCTCTTGACTGGTTCAAACTGAACTGAGCTTCCATGTCAACATCACTGTGGAGAAAACACAAAGCAGTTAAAAAAATGTATAGTAAAGAGTATCAGTTATACACCCACGTAGTTCCATTAAGTAATTTCATTTAATTGAACCTTTCCTTCCCCTATTTACCATCAATGCAATTTAGGATCATTTGTACAAATAAAAATCAAGATATCAGCAAACATAAATTACTAACTTGATTTCTGGCATAGTTGTTTCAAAATCATGAAACACTTCAGGAAGTGTAATAGCATTTACTGCAGCTTCTCTGTTGTCCTCCGGCAAATCCACCATGCCTGGCCTGAATGCCATTTTGATTTTGACAAATGCTTCATTACAGTCAGCAAGCAAATATTTAGCTTTACGTGAGTAAATTCGCACCACTCCCAGCAGCAAATGACCAGATGTTCGTAAGGCCATTTTAACCTGGAAGAAAAATGACAATAAATAAATTATGAATTGAAAATTTACTGGGTACTCATTTGATACATCTTTTTCTGATTTGGAACTGTGGATTTTGAAGATACCACAAATTAGATGTTTAAGAATAAAGATGAAAATAGGATTTCTTTTTGGGTTATTCTTCAAGTGAACACACGCAACTTACTTTGGGTTGCAGAATTCCATCTACAGATTTTTCAATGTTGGTCTCAAAGACATGGGCTTTGGTTAACTTCTTATCCCAGTGAGCAGCAAGCCAAATTCGGGCCAGGGGCCCTTTTTTGGCTAACACAAATTGTGCATAAAACATTTTTATGCAAGATTGTCAACAAATTTAATAGGGAAACCTGAAACAGAAAAGCAAATATTTCAAATATAAATAGATCTAGAGTAAAAAATTCAAGTACTTGGAAGGAAAAAATTGAGCTGTGGTTCAAGTTTTGACCAATCATTTTCAAACCATTATGCTGCTAATATAGAACTAAAGAGTCCCTTTACTACAGCAATTGACTAGTATGATTTTGACAAATGCTTCATTACAGTCAGCAAGCAAATATTTAGCTTTACGTGAGTAAATTCGCACCACTCCCAGCAGCAAATGACCAGATGTTCGTAAGGCCATTTTAACCTGGCCAAGTCCAGAGTGATAACAATGTCCGACGTGTCACTCAGCTGCGCTTTCATTTCCTCGCCCGAGATGTTCTTCACTTCGTCAACGATTAGCTTTCGCTTTCGCTTGGTCTTTGTGAAACCTGGAAGGGAGAGAACACACAAAATAATGAACCATTTAATTTATTTAATACATCATCAAACTTACCTACTATATCACGTTTTTTTTAGTTTCATTTATTTAAAGAGGCCCTCAAATTTTAGTATGTTATAGAGCTTGACAAGTACAAAAAGGAAATCAAAGACTTTTTTTAGAAAAAAAAAGTAATTTTTCACCCTCTTTTGGCCAATTTTCAATGTGTCAGATCTAACACTCTGTGCATCCTGGACCTAAAAAATTTGACAAAATAATTTGTTCCAGATCTGGGACTCTGTGCATGGTAGGGTCAAGTTAAAAACTCAGGTTAAAGGTAAAAAAAAAAAAATCAGTTTAAAAGCACAGCAACACCATCACATCACTCTGGACGAACCCAATGGAAGCAGCTTGCTTTCTTGACTTGAATAGGTCAGATGAAATTAATGAAAAATGCTAACACAACAACATCATCACATTAAACTTGAGAAGCAGCTTGCTTTCTTGACTTGAATAGGTCAGATGAAATTAATGAAAAATGCTAACACAACAACATCATCACATTAAACTTGATACCTGGTAGGGACATTTATATCGCCTTTGCTTAGCATGGGAGGTTACCGTATCGTCTATTTTATGGACAGGCACTTCTTGTTCACTGGTGGTTTGTATGCTGGCGGCAGCTTCTGTCTTCTGTACGAGGTGTAGAGATTTTTCTGCCTTCGTTACGACACTCATGATTGAATTTTCTTTCCTATTTACTTTGAACTTTGACTTAAAATGGCGACCTATTCGAACACACTGGTAGTACCGCAGTAGTCAGTAAATTACTGCCAGTAATCATAGGTGATTAATTTTAGCCAGACTACACAGAATGAGCAATGTGTTAGCCAACCTAGAGCCTAGTCTGTTGGAAAGATATCCTCCTTCTCTGTCCCCCTTTGCTCTTCGATTTTGGGACTAAGACCTCTGTAAGTAGTTAGGGTTCCCTCCAACAAACCTCTTTAAAAAAAGGATATTTAAAAAAAGGTAGCCTTTTTACTATGAACTAACTTTGTATGAAGCCGCAAGGCATTCTATACAATAAAATATAAAATATACTTAAGTGGTATTTTAAAAATATATTCATCAAATTCACTTATCGAGAACTTTTCAATTAAATTTCGAAAAATAAATTTTCCTGAGGACTGGGGCCTTGTGCCTCAAAATGGCATTCAAAGCCATTAGCCTGGAACCGATTACAAGCCTCCTGCCTTGTAAACGCTAGGTCGTGGTTCGCTTTCGGGGCATCTTGTAAGAACATTAATATTTTAAACGCGGAAATAACTAACTTGATCTTTCTCTCGCGCTTACAGTAGTGATGATGGATCACGCCCCGGAACACCGGCAGCCCCTGCAGCGGATGGGATAGACCACCTGCTCGACACGGGAGCCCCTCCCTCCGTGCCCCCACCATCTGACCTGCCCCCTCAGGAAGACCTACCCGCCGGCCCTGGCCCTGTGGAGGAGCATATGGGTCCCCCCGAACCTGTCGAACAGGCGGACCCTGTAGATCACACCCAACTGTTGCACAACGAAGAAGAAAGCTTTGCTTTGGCCCCCATTGATGCTTCTGTAGTGAGAGGTGAGTTCTCGTAGATATAGTGAAACAGGCAGACCCTATAGAATGTTGTGTAGATCATACTCCACACTTCAAAGGCATATTACTCAGGTTTTTTTTTTTTTTTTTTTTTTTTTTTTTTGCGAGAAAACAATTTAAGATACAAATTAACTTTGTATATAAGTATTTTAAGGCACCGTACTTAATACTTAGTGCATGAAACCTCAGTTGTTCTCAGGTGAATTTTTCCATTTACCCCGAATACCTACCCTTGTGTAACTTGAAAACATATTTTAACTTTAAATAAATGGAACTAAAAAAAACGCGATATAGTAGGCAAGTTTGATGATGTATTAAGTAAATTAAATGGTTCATTATTTTGTATGTTCTCTCCCTTCCAGGTTTCACGAAGACCAAGCGAAAGCGAAAGCTGTGGTTCATTATTTTGTGTGTTCTCTCCCTTCCAGGTTTCACAAAGACCAAGCGAAAGCGAAAGCTAATCGTTGACGAAGTGAAGAACATCTCGGGCGAGGAAATGAAAGCGCAGCTGAGTGACACGTCGGACATTGTTATCACTCTGGATTTGGCCCCGCCCACCAAACGTCTGATGCATTGGAAGGAGAGTGGAGGTGTGGAGAAACTGTTTGCTCTGCCCGGCCGACCTATACCGGCGCGGGCACTGTTCAAGGTGAGTGGCCTAGAAGTTTAAATGACATTTTGATTTGCCAACAATCACACTTAACTTACAATGTCCTCGTGGACTTACAGTTGGCACATACCTCTTTTGTTTTGGACTTTTCGGGTCTGAATTCCAGACTCGCCTTCAGCAGATTGTCAAACCTATATCGTCCACGAACTTGTCAATTAAAACATAAAAAACGAAAATGCGAAGTAGATGACATTACATTTAACGAATTACGGACCGCACATGAAAAAAAAAAATCCGATATTTTAAATCCCATTGTTATTGTTTACTCCTAGAGTTTATCGAAGGGGTATGAACCACTTGTTTCCCATAATAATAAAATAATGTAAACACTTCCTGAAGTGTTTCATGATTTTGAAACAACTATGCCAGAAATCAAGTTAGTAATTTATGTTTGCTGATATCTTGATTTTTATTTGCACAAATGATCCTAAATTGCATTGATTGTAAATAGGGGAAGGAAATGTTCAATTAAATGAAATTACTTAATGGAACTACCTGGGTGTATAACTGATATAAGTTGAAATTGAAGTTCATCCGTGGTGAGAAGGTAAAGAAAATTCCTTCATTGTTTATTGGATTAATATCGCGAAAAAAACAACAACAACAACAACAACTTAACTTGTCAATTAAAACATAAAAAACGAAAATGCGAAGTAGATGACATTACATTTAACGAATTACGGACCGCACATGAAAAAAAAAAAAAAAAAAATCGATATTTTAAGTAAATCTCATTGTTATTGTTTACTCCTAGAGGTTATCGAAGGGGTATGAACCACTTGTTTCCCATAATAATAAAATAATGTAATAACTGATATTCTTTACTATACATTTTTTTAACTGCTTTGTGTTTTCTCCACAGTGATGTTGACATGGAAGCTCAGTTCAGTTTGAACCAGTCAAGAGCGGAGGAGATCACTATGAGAGAGGACTATGGACATAATCCAAACCTGGATCAAGAAGATGGTTTCGAGTTGAACTTTGAAGAAGAAGGATCAGAACTTATTAGAAATAATCCCTATGATCAGGTATGATAGCTGGCACCGGTCGCTATGCGCATTTACATGTCATAGCTACTCATTTTCCTCACGAGGCTGAGTGGGCCCCGCAACAGCCAGTCACGGGATCAATCATTTGCATGATACAAATTTCTTGACCCCGCCGGGAATCGAACCCGGGTCTCCCGCGTGCAAGGCGAGTGCAGTGACCACTACGCCATGGGAGCTGACCTACATAATAAAATAAACAAAACTAATCGGAGTTCTTGCTATATTTGTCCCCCTCTCAGATGTACCAGCGTCATCTAACGTCTCGGTCTATCCACACGGATGATCATCGGGATGAACAACAAGACCATCAACAACAACACGTGGAACAAGAACAACAACATCCCGAACCCCAGACTGCAGAACCACCTGTAACCACGAGGCGAGCCCGCAAGAGAAAACCCATGGAACCCATTGAAGAAAATTACCAACAGGTATGTACAGCGCACGATCCAAGCTGGTAAACGAACTCTGAAAATAAACTGGGCCAAGCAATTAGAGCTGGGGTGCCCAACCTTTTCAGAGGAAAATTGACTTGAATTTTCATTACAAAGAGACATGACTCTGAATTTGGTCCACGAGTAGTCGGATGGTCCCCATGCGTGGCACAAGCTCTGCTTATACGGGTGGGTATACCATTTATATGAAAAATGTATGTTCAACCCATTGAAGAAAATTACCAACAGGTATGTACAGCGCACGATCCAAGCTGGTAAACGAACTCTGAAAATAAACTGGGCCAAGCAATGAGAGCTGGGGTGCCCAACCTTTTCAGAGGAAGATTGACTTGAATTTTCATTACAGAGAGACATGACTCTGAATTTGGTCCACGAGTAATCGGGTCTGTAAGACGGTATTGCGAGGTTCAAACACTGCTGGGTGTGCTGGTCGCGATTGACTTGAAATCAATCCGCTATTGATTGGTTTGGCAGCCCTGAATTGGAGGAACACTGTCAAAGACAATGGAAGAAGACTTCAAAAGTGACAGCGATCCTCTAATTGCTTGGCGCAATGTATGATGGAAATTTAAATTTTCAGGCAATATCTCCTTGAGTAGGTACCTTTAAGCTATGGACCGGTTTGGCAGCCCTGAATTGGAGGAACACTGTCAAAGACAATGGAAGAAGACTTGAAAAGTGACAGCGATCCTCTAATGGCTTGGCGCAATGTATGATGGAAATTAAAATTTTCAGGCAATATCTACTTGCTTACCGTGTCCTTGAGTAGGTACCTTTAATTTGCGAGGGGGGTTTATTGTCACTGTATACCTACAAAGGTTTTTAGTGACCGGGTTTTACCCTTCATTCCGCGACAAGAAAAGCCAGGAGCACGCGAATGTCCAGACGTTCACCCACCTAAATACCATAGTATTAATCTAAAAATAGTGATTTAGAAGCAACCTTTGGCTGATGTTTTATATCTAAACTGTCTTTGGAAGCCAGCAATGATATTGTAGGGAAATGTTCGGATGCGAGAGGAAAAATGGCCTAATGGGCAAAGATCCTGACTTTTGCAACATACATATATCTAAACTTACTTCGTAGATTTGTGCTTTGGAAACGTTTGAAACTTACTTAATTTCGTCTTCATTTCCCAGGAGATCCCCGAACCAGTCGAACCCCCACGTCCCCTCTCTGTGCCTCCCACCCCCCTGGACCCCATGCAACAGGATGACGGCTTCCTCAAACCCCAGGACCTCCAGCCCCCAATGACCCCACTGCAGGCCCCAATGACCCCACTGCAGCCCCCTATGACCCCATTGCAAGCTCCTATGACCCCACTGCCCAGTGGCGGGGATCTGAGTCTCCCCCCGGAGTCGCCGTATAGGACGGCACCCCCTACACCACTGCATGAGATACAGCAACATCTGCATAATATACCGCAGGAGCCGCATCTTGTAGACCAGGTAATTAGGTGCAGTAAGCTGTAGACCAGGTGATTAGATGGGTCAGTATGTCAGTAATAGAATTGAATGTAAGTACCTTGTTTATCCTGCTGCGATAGGACTGAAAAGTCCCTTTACCCCCGCAGTCTAACCAAGGTCTTATAAGTATAAGTAGACGCCTTCTGTAGACCCGGTAATTAGGTTCAATAAACTGTAGACCTAGCCCTGAAGATCCAAAAGTCTTCCTTTTCCCTTCGATTTTGGGACGAGACCTTAGCAGTTCTCTCTATCAAACCTCTTGAAAAAAAGAAGACGTTTTTGACCATTATTGCCTGATTTAATTAGGTTTCGGATAAAAGGTTCGAGAGGTATCGCATAACTAACAAACGGCCTTCAGCCAGAGCTACGAAGAGAGAAAATGAGGAACCTATTTATTCCATTCTACAACTTATCTTCCAAACTGTATTTACAACCTGAGCTTTCTCACTGGGAATAAAACTAGGTTTCTCATACTGTTATCTAATCTAGAATTTAATACAAGTTCATGATCACTTTAGCTCAGTTAACTTCAATTCTTCTGTGAACGTTGTTGATACAAGCGGTAAAAACTAAGGAGTCAACATGTTGAAGTTTTTAATCAACATGCCTTTTTCCATTTCTGATGGAGGAACCACCAGGCAAATGATTTCTTCGGTTCGACAGCTTCGTTTCGTTTGTAGATTTTCATCCAACTCTTCACCTCGTTAACCACGCAGGATGCTTTCGTTCTGACTTGTTGATCTCCCTCAATGTCAGGAAGGTGAGGGAGGTCCCACTCCCCTGGGGTTGTCAGCATTATCTCCTCTTCTTGTAGCTCTTCTAGACTGGGACACCTGTGTAACTCTTGCAGACTTGGCAACCCTGGTTCCTGTAATTCTTTCCCACGTGATGTGTTTTCCTGTAACTCTTGCACACTTGGCAACGTGGGAAGTACAAAGTTGGTCGTCGACTTTTGTTTGCCTCGAGACAGTTTGTTGTAGGTTCTCAGGAACTTTTCTTTGATGAAGGAAGTTTTGTGTGATATTTGACCAACACTGGTGTCATCTCGTCTCGAAGGGCGTGTTTGTCTGAGAGTTCTCACCAGTAGTTGTTGCTCTGTTAGTTTCTCCCTTGTAATCTGTCTGAGTACCCGAATCTCTCGGTTAAGTTGTCTAATGCGATCCAAAATTCAAATTATTTCAGTATTAATATACTCAAGACAAGACGGGGCTTACCAATCCAAATATTTCAGGGTTGAGTTACTTTAAGCCGAGACTTATCAGCAGGACCCCGCCTGTGGATTTTGGAAATCGCAAAACTCTGATGTTAATTAATACTATTAATAGCCTTCACATGAGTATAAAAGAATATACCTAGACAGATTTTGTTAGTACGTATAAACGCCCTGTGAACAGTAAAAGTTACTTGTGTTCCTCTTTTCAAGGTGAATCTTCTCAATGTCACGTCAGAATCTATCAGTATGATAAAATATTTCGTTTCTCGTTACAGACGCCTTCATTTTCAACGCATGATGTACCAGGAGGTTTCACGCCTCAGACTTCAATGTTCATGGAGAACATGGGCTATGTACAGCAGGACCATATGGAACCTCAGCTACAGGTAATTGGACTGTTTTATATTGGGATGTTGGCAGTGGCGTAGCGTGGTCTAAGTTCAAGTGTAGGGCTCATGCACAGGTCTACCAAGTCCCATCACAGTACATGCCATGCGATTAATATTTATGGGCATTAGAGTGAACTTTTGAGTTGTATGGCCGCCATACACGCCATACATACACGCTACGCCACTGGATGACTTCAGATTTGGATTTTTCACAACTTTTTACGTAGGAATCGACCTTTTATTCATAATTTTTACCCAACTGCAACTGCTCCATTGGACTGTTTTATATTAGGATATTGGGCCTTTATGACGATTTTAAGGTCATTTCATTACTATGTGCGTCTGTTGCAATGTACCTCTATGATAGCTTTAGTGAATGACTCTTTCGAATAAGCAATTTTCAACAATTTTGCCCAACTTTCCACCATCTGCTTCACCCAATTTTCAACAATCTTTTTGCACAAATAATATCGTCACTGGTCGCTACTCAATTGTCCTTACGAGACTGACTATACCCCGAACTTGAAGCAGAGAGCTGACAAAACTTCGCACCCGGGATCTCAGATGTGCAAACTTAGTGTGATCCCCACTCGGAGATTACTTATTTTATATTAATTACAATTCATTTATTTTATAATAAAATAACAGATACATGTACAAGGGTGTTTTTCCCAAGACAATACTGACTTCTAAGAATGTGCTTTATAATTGCCTATGATTTTATTTTAATCTATTTCCCAATCCCTATGTTTTTCAGGAGACCCCACAGGGCCCCGGCTCCGTGCTCGCCGGGCCGGACAGCATGATGGCCAACATGGGCTACGACGAGACCCACCCGCCCGCGACCACGCCCGGAGCGCTCTCCGAGAAGGGTCAAGCCACCCCGTACCACGAGGACTACGATATGCCCGTGTCTGTGGGCCCGCCTGAAGAGCAGGCCACGGACGAAACCTATGAGCAGTTTGAGGAGAGGGTGCTGAACAAGCGAGCGGCGGTGATGTATCGCCTGGTGAAGAGTCGAATGGAGAGAACGGAGGGTGCGGACCTGTACCTGTCTGATCTGACTGTGAGGAACAACAAGAAAGCGGTGAGTCAAGTTTCATAAGTAATGACAGTGGTTTTTTTTCCGTAGCAATAGAATACCTTGTTTATCCTGCTCCAATGAGACTAAAAAGTCCCTTTACCCCAGCATTCTAAACAAGGTATCATGCATTTTATGGGTATAATAACATATGTGGCTATGTGGTTGGTGTGGGCACATAGGCACGAAGTAATAACAGTGTTGGGTGGAAGAGCTCAATCTTGAGAATCCTGCCACTTTAAACAAAGCATAAAAAAGTTGCCAATTCTATCCTTTTGGGTTCGTAGAAACCAGATGAACACCAGCCTAATCAGCTTGAAAAAGACCAGGTGTTCTATTAATTTGTCCACTTTATATCACATTAAAACAATGGTAAGCCAGGAACAACAAGAAAGCGGTGAGTCAAGTTTCATAAGTAATGACAGTGGTTTTTGTTCGTAGCAATAGAATACCTTGTTTATCCTGCTCGAATGAGACTAAAAAGTCCCTTTACCCCAGCATTCTAAACAAGGTATCATGTATTTTATGAGTATAATAACATATGTGGTTGGTGTGGGCACATAGGCACGAAGTAATAACAGTGTTGGGTGGAAGAGCTCAATCTTGAGAATCCTGCCACTAACAAAGTATAAAAAAGTTGCCAATTCTATCCTTTTGGGTTCGTAGAAACCAGATGAACACCAGCTTAATTAGCTTGAAAATGACCAGGTGTTCTATTAAGTTGATCACTTTATATCACATTAAAACAGATGGTAAGCCCGCCTAGTTAGCTTGAAAAAGACCAGGTGTTCTATTAATTTGACCACTTTATATCACATTAAAACAGATGGTAAGCCCGCCTCTACTAGTTAGCTTGGAAGACAGCGCGTCTGTCTTGTACGGGTGCGATTTCTCTGACAACAAAATGCTTACTTGAATTCCCCATCATTACTGATTCCAGGTGGCACAAAAGTTCTACTCGCTGCTCGTCCTGAAAAAGTTCAAAGTTCTCAACCTCCAGCAGGATTGTTCCTACGGAGAGATTCACATCACTCGGGGTTCCAACTTCGACAACCCGACCCTGTAATTCCTCCTTCGGGACAACCGACGGACCCTGTCACACTCCAGTCCAAAGTGTTACACTGTACATTTTCATTTTGTACAGAAAAACAAGTTTGATAGATACATATTATTATTTGTGGGGCATCCATTTTGTACATAGATTAAATATTTATGTTCGTCTTGGAGGTAGTTGTTATTTGCACCCTAGACACTGATTTAGACGATTTCTAAAACCTATTTATTAGGTGTTGAATTTTTTATTATATATAAGATAAAATGTTGGTTTTAATGTACCGCTTGCTGGAAAGCTGTTTTGAGGTAATCTCTAAAGGTGTGTCGAAACATAGTTAACGGCCATCAAATATGTTTGGACACACCTTAACAGCTATCCCACCCGGAGTTCAAACCTGCAACCTTCGGGCTGAAAGTAAAGCTCAACCTCTGAGTATCTTACTGGCCCGTCAATTGACTACAGTGAACATTTTGCAGCCGTGCTCAAATTACGTGCCCCCTAATGTTAAAATTATTTATTTTTCCAATTGGATCTCAAACTAAACCTAACAGCAAACGTGGAAAATTAATGCCGTGGGCAAGCTGCGAAGCTAAGCAAAATCAAATGCTTGTAAAAGTTGAAATCTAGAGTTTTATTTTGGAATCACTATTTTATCCTTCCGACACCTTTTCATTTTGGTTCTTGGTTTTTGCGTATGCCATTCGGGACCTCGTTTTAAGTCCCTTGACATTTTCATTTCATATTTTAGGACCAGAGGATTTCATGTTTTATTTAACTTTGAATTTTTTTCTGTAGGAAAATCTGTTAGGATAAATGACGAATTTTATGTAGGGTTTAGAATTTAGATTGTTTAGAACGATCTTTAAATGTGACTCAAATGACTTTTGAAGAAGGGCCAAATATCCAAAGGGCCCTAAATCAATATCTGGGCTTCTAATTGAGGCACCCTCGAGACAGTATTTGGGCTATTGAACGAATTTTCCATTGTTGTTGGTAATAATTATCCCTAATTGAAAAAAAAAAATGTCTTGGCCAGGAGTTTACAGACAGAATTTAAAACCAAAACAGGGTTATTTTCTAAATTATGCCTCGAACTTTGTGACCTCATCTTCCACTCAAGGGTTCATTTAATTATCTTTTTTTAGCCATAAATGAGAATTTTTTGCGTCCTAACATGGAAAAACAAAATAATATCGAGCATAGGTTTTCATGGTAGGGGCATAGATCAAAAACTTTTGTTACTTGAAAATACATCACAAGATTCACAAGACCACTCAGACTACAGAGAATATCAATTGGGACTGACTTGATCTAGGTACCTCTAAAGGTGTATCCACATATATGTAATTGACGGCCGGTCGACTATGTGTGGACACACCTTAACACCCCCACCCCCTTTAGATTCAAAAACTTTTGTTACTTGAAAATACATCACAAGACCACTCAGACTACAGAGAATATCAATTGGGACTGACTTGATCTAGGTACCTCTAAAGGTGTATCCACACATAGTTGGCGGCCGGTCGACTATGTGTGGACACACCTTAACACCCCCACCCCCTTTAGATCGTGAAGGTTTTTTCTTTAAATCAAAATGAAGTCGAAAGCGTTTCTTATCGGAAATGTTTAACTGACTTCTGTGTTTGAAGTTGAAATTGAAGTTCATCCGTGGTGAGAAGGTAAAGAAAATTCCTTCATTGTTTATTGGATTAATATCGCGAAAAAAACAAGACATCATATTAAATTGCTCATTTGGCACCACCCAGGGGGCACTGATGGCTTAAGGAATGCCAAGGAAGCGAGCAATACTACCCCCCATTAAAAAAGGTATACGGAGCGCGAATGTTCGATTTTAAAGAATGGATTAAAAATCAAGAGCTCAGAGAGCTTCCTTGATAGAAAATCGAACACTCTCTCACCGTTTATTTTATTTATTCACAAATACAATAAATAGAATATTGAAAACAATCATAGAGTGTAGTACAATTGTAACAGTAAGAACATTGTTTAAGCCTCAATGTTGAAGGCAGAGCGGAGGCCAGGTACGTTGCGAATCGTATCCGACATCACCATATGGCGGGCTAAATAAGGAGGGATTAGTCCGTCAAAGTTGCGTGCCACAATGGCAGCATAGTACGCGTCAGCTGGAGTGAATTCCTTGAAGCAAGCAGAAACATTAGTGCATAATGTCTGTATGGTTGAAGGTTCTCCATTGCTAGTGTCTATTGCAGACAGTAGCCACCATGATGTACCTGCGCTAGCATTGGAAATGAATCCAACACGAATTAGTCCCCGAGTTTCGCATGAGGTGATAAGCGTGGTAAAATTACGCAGCATTATGTGAGTAACCTTGTTGCTTAGCTTCTCAGCTGTATCAGCGGGAGCAGGTTCAGGTTCTGGTATGCATGTGAGTAATCCTCCGAGAATAGAGGTTTCACCGATACCATTGATCAGATCAGCGAGCGCCTTAGGAAGTTTGTAGTCCTTGGGAGCGGGGATCCTCTCTGGTGGACGGCGTCCAGAAGTATTTGCATAGACAGTGTCAATTCGGGATTTTGTAAAATACCGACACACAGTAGCGAAATCGGCTTCGTTAATCATACCACGAGCATAGAAATGCCCATCTGGGTACAATCCGTGAACCAATGAGTACCATAATGAATTATAGTATTGAACCATTGCCGTAGTATCAACTCTGATGAATACAGGTAGTGTGATAATACTTGGCTCATTGAGCATGGCTGGAACAAGTCTCATGAACTCAGTAGTTTCAGTTCGATGAGCTCCAGGTCCAACTTGTGCAGAAGAGATCACTTTTGTTGATTGGGTAACTGTCTTACTTTTCTTATCAGAAGGCTCTGTTAAATCAGACTCAGCATGTCGTTTGGTGCCGGATGTGCCTGCTTGAGGGTCGACTTCCATGATTCAATAGAGGAAGAAAAGAGTTTCTATTACGTTAATAATAGTGTTTACAACTTATGTATGATTTTCTTAGCTGAAACATAAGAACATAAACAACCGATGTATTATTTGTTAATACATAGAATAGAGAGATCACACAGTTGGAAGTAATTTCCTTGTGTAATTTCCATATTCTGGAATTGAACTAAAAGAAACTCTAGGTTTCTTTTAATTCTTCTACAGTAGGTACTGACTTTTATCTATCGCGAACAGCACGGTTGTGTAATCTCTCGAGATAAAATAAACTAATAAAGAATATTAATTTATTCTGATTGAGTAGGTATACCTTGATAAACAACGAAAAAAATAAAAAATAATAATAAAAATATATTTTACCCGTTTTTATTTAGCCGCGAGTTTCGTTCATTTTACGTGAGTTTTTACTTTCTTTGACCTGCAATTATATAAATAATAAAAAATCACACAACATTTTTTTTATTTAGATTTGGCACACTATAATAAATCTAAATAAAAAAATGTTGTGCGATTTTTTATAATTTATATGTATCTACCTACCTAGATAAACAAAGTTAGGTGGATGATAAAAGTAGGTACCTACCTGACGCCTACCTAGCTCTTTTCCAAGCAAATTAATTACTAATTTTCTGAACGAAAAATAGAGTAGGTGTAAATAAACAAGATATAATTTTATTGATTTTGTTGATGTAGAATAAACTTATTCGCACATACCTTTCTACTTAATCTTAGTAAGTACTTGTGCCTATTAACCTATCAGATTTAACACCTTTGGATTTATATCATCTATACCTACTCAAGTTTCCCGTGTTAGTACCTACCTACCTGCAAAGGTGTGTGAACTCTTCTAATGGAGCTTCTGATAGTCCTGGATAAGCAGTGAAATCATGTAACAGGTAAGTAGGTAATGGCTCATTTACAAATGAATTTATGAGGTAGGTTAATAAAAACCTATTAAAAAAAATCTCTAACAAGGGAAACTTCAGGCTGACATCCTCCCTGTATAAAGTCCCCCAGCCAGACTGGGCAAAGTTTCAAATACGTGCAAAATTACATGTCTTGGCTGGAATTGAACCCACGCTCTTCTGTTTACCAGACAAGGCGTCTTGATCTCTCGCTACCCCACCGAGACATACCATATTATTGCTGCAAGTCAGTGATCCAAAACGGATCTGCATTGTATCCTGTGTGAAAGGCATACTGCAACTAATATGCAATTCTTTTAGAATATAAAATGCAGTTATTATGCAAGTTATGCATAGGCAATTCCAATGAGTACCTATTAATTATTCTAAGTTTGCCAACACAATATACATTGGCAATACCTATGTACATACTTCAGTTTTCACACAAACCAAAACCATGCCAAAACAATATGTATGTACAAAGTACTGAGAGGTGGGCAATATTTTATGAGCCGATATGTACAATATGCGCATGCCAAAATAATAGGCCAAAGTAAAAGGCTAGGTCAATTTGCAGAGTAAATAAAAAATACCAGGACCAACTTTGAAAAATGGACACCTTCCAACTTCCAACACTGCATAAACGTAAAATATAGGTTCGTTCTAGAAACAGCTGGTAGATATACCTATCACGATTCGATTGGTAACAGACAAGGCGTCTTGATCTCTCGCTACCCCACCGAGACATACCATATTATTGCTGCAAGTCAGTGATCCAAAACGGATCTGCATTGTGTCCTGTGTGAAAGGCATACTGCAACTAATATGCAATTCTTTTAGAGTATAAAATGCAGTTATTATGCAATTTATATGCATAGGCAATTCCAATGAGTACGTATTAATTATTCTAAGTTTGCCAATACAATATACATTGGCAATACCTACATACTGCAGTTGTAACACAAACCAAAACCATGCCAAAACAATATGTATGTACAAAGTATATATACCTACTGAGAGGTGGGCAATATTTTATGAGCCGATAATTATGTACAATATACCTACCCATGCCAAAATTATAGGCCAAAATAATGCGTTTGGCGGCGGAAACTTGAGGTTCTTGGATCTGACGCATAATAAAATTACAGGTAAGAGGCCAGCTACTCACTATCAGGTAGATCTGACAGGTACAGATGATCAGGTCCGCCTGTCAGATCTACCTGATACCTGATGAGCACACACATTATCAGGTAGACCTGACAGGCGGACCTGATCAGGTTTATCTGTCAGGTCAACCTGATAGTGATTGGCTGGCCTAAGATACGAGTTTTCGTACCAAGTATACTGAACGTTGTATTTAATTGGCAAAACTTCTTTAGGCAATATACATAGGTAAAAATACTTATAGGTACTGGTAATGTTGGGGAGAATCTGACGACCTAATAAAGGAAGAAAAGTAAAATTCCAGTCCATGGCTACAATTCAAACCCGCACCCTCTCTCTTATCAGATGACTGAGGAAGTGAGGATTAGGTACATCGTACATGTGTATGTAGAACAAATTAGTGATTTAAAATAACAACAGTAATAATAATAAAATGATCAGAATAATATCAGAATAAAGAATACCTATTGTACAAGTAACCTGTATGTTAGACCCATCAAAGACCTGGAGGTCATATATTGTGATTCATACAATGGGAGCATGACGAGGTACAACACACTGATAGTAAAATATGTACAAAACACACGCCTATTCTTATTGTAGATATATTGGGGACATTGCTTACGTGATACACTTGATAAGCTATCTTTGAAGAGATTAAAAAAAAAAAAGGTGAGTGTTTCACCGCCGTTTTTATTTCGTAGCAATGAAACAACTGCTACATTAGACGCATGTGGTCTGTGTCGGTTTGATAAAGGGAACTGTAACTGCTAAGGCCTTATCGTCCCGAAAGCGAAGAGATAAGGAAAACAGGATAGGAGAAAGCCAGTCATTTCGAGAACGAACATTATCCGTTCAGGATGAAATCCGTCCCAGGCGGGAATCGCACCCGCGGCCTAGCGCTCACAAGACAGACGCGCTAACAACCAAGCTACCTAGGCTGGCCACGCGTATTGTTATTGTAGAGATATTGGAAACACTACTAATTCATGTGATACCGGCGATAAGCTATCTTAGTTGAAAATAGTGATGTACGACGAGACGAGAAACTCGTTTCAAAACGCTCCAAATTTTAGGACATTAGGGGCCCTCGAACCTTCAACTCTCCCGGTGTTGCTCCTAATCGCCCGGGCTCGCGTCGCGGGGTACATACTTATTTATACATAATACTGCTAGAATAGGGTCCCTTTAACACAGAAGTAGGCTACTACCATCACTGTGGTCAAATTCTCAAACAATGTTGAGGATGAAATTCCATACCTCAGCTGGAATTGAACGTACGTCCTCCTGATTACAGACAAGCGTCTTGACCACTACACCACCAAAGCAGCTATGGGCATATGCCACCCATCGAAGTGGGTATATACTAATCCATCCCGGGTTTCATTTCAGGTGATTCCCTCAGTAAGAACACTTTCCGGGGAAAGTTTAACGAGGCCCAGGGTACCTACGATGACTCTACCATTGAGAAGTTGCTCCTGGGATTCAACGAGATAGCCTACCTTCGCCCAGACACCTTCTGGTACCTGAAGCACCTCACCACGCTAGAACTGAACAACAATCCATTATCTGTGATAGGAGACTCCACCATGCGGGAGCTCCAGAGTTTACCTCATCTTTATGTGAGTAACAATGACGATTTTGTAATTAAATTGTATCTTTTAATTTTCATTCATCAAAACTCGCGACAGGTGAAACTCACATTATTCCCCTTTGATTACAATGGTAAAGCGTAGTAAGTTTAGCCAGACGGATAAGGATCGCCCCAGGTGGGAATCGAAACCGCTTACAAGGCAAGCGTGCAAGTCTCCATGGCTACGCTGAGTACGCTGGCACAATGCCTAGCGCTTAGGCCAGCCACTCACTATCAGGTAGACCTGATCAGGTGTCTACCTGATACCTGATGAGCACACACACTATCAGTCAGGTGTACTGCCTGATAGTGAGTGGCTGGCCTTACAAGGGAGGCGTGCTATCTTCCAAGCTAACTTTCCTGGCGTGATGACATAATTGTGTACGTCTTTAACACCTGCCATAGGGAAATATTGGCAACAGCTTCCTTGGCTAAGGTCCCTCACGTGTCACTTCTTAGAAGGCAAATATTGACGAGGAAAACCACTAGTGGATCTGATAACAACACGTGCCATATTTACCACAAGCAGCAAAACTTGACTAACATTCAGGGACGATTCATTTCCCTAACATAGGAATTAGGAAAGGACTGATTTTGTACCGATTTTTCCCTATACGTACAACTTACTCGAGTTGGCATACGTAACTTGTACTTATGGAGTATGAAATGTGTGTCTTGTAGACTTATAAAATTAGGGTCAGATCTCAAACGTTTCCAAAATGTATTTCAGATTCTTCACTTGGGTTCCACCAATCTAACGTCACTTCCCGACACAATGTTCACGGGGATGAAGGTGGAAACGCTCTACCTGAACGGGAACAGGCTCACGCAAGTGCCCAACCTCACACCCCTGTCTTAACGTGCTTCAGCATAAGTTCATTGTAGATCAGACTGACTTTGTGCGGTGGGGATAGCAACCTGGTATCTGTAACAAAAATAACAGTCTTACTCGACTCTTCTCTACTCTCATCATTAGCATCTTGAGGCGATGGAGTACTATTCTCAGATTGTTTCTTACTCGACTCTGCTGTACGTTCATTATTAGCTTCTTGAGGGTATGATGTACTATCCTCAGTGAGTTTGAGTTTACTCATGGGTAGATCCAGTTGGGCGTAGTCTGCACTCAACAGTTTGTTCTCAGGTAACGCTACCAGGAATTTCAGAGAGGACCAGTATGCCTTGTGACTGCTAATAGTTTCCTAAATAAAATGGAAATGAGAAGAATAAATACAAGAACATTTTAATTGTGTTAAGCCAGTTGGGCGTAGTCTGCACTCAACAGTTTGTTCTCAGGTAACGCTACCAGGAATTTCAGAGAGGACCAGTATGCCTTGTGACTGCTGATAGTTTCCTGAATAAAATGGAAATGAGAAGAATAAATACAAGAAAATTTTAATTGTGTTAAGCATATTTAAATGCTGGTCACAAATATTGATTCTCAATTATTACACCACCTAGATAAATTTTATGACTTGACTTGGACTCGAACCATAAACCTCCAGATCCAAAGTCTAGATAAATTTTATGACTTGACTTGGACTCGAACCATAAACCTCCAGTTTCAAAGACCAACGCGTTAACAACTGCATCACTGAGGTTTATTGAGAAGAATAAATACCTAAACTGTTCATCGTGTTATCTGTGAAAATGCACGAGATTTTATTCAGGAACTGCTTGTGCAAAGGGGTTTACAGTCCTATGCGAGCAGTATAAATAAACACTATTATTATTATTACCTTGATAGAAGTGACAGCGCTGGAGTTAATGTCCAGGTCTGATTCCAGCAGGGGCAGAGGGTCCCCTAGGAGTGCCTTAGTACACAGGGTCATAGCATAAGATATAGAGGAGATGTTATAGCCCCCCTCCAGGGCTAGAATAATACGGCCCTGGGCTAGAGCTTTGAGCCAATGAGTGAAGTGTGCGTAGGCTTCTGGCGATACTTTGCAACCTGGGGAGTGATAGCATAAGATATAGAGGAGATGTTATAGCCCCCCTCCAGGGCTAGAATAATACGGCCCTGGGCTAGAGCTTTGAGCCAATGAGTGAAATGTGCGTAGGCTTCGGGCGATACTTTGCAACCTGGGGAGTGAAAAATAGACAAAAACCAGAGAATTAGACACTGAAATTAGTATTCCTTGTTTGGTTGGTATCCTCCAAGCTATGAAGATATTTGAGAGAGGGAGCTGTAACAATGGAGGTATTGGAGGTATTCTCGTCCCAAAATCGAAGAAAGAAGGACTGGAAAGGAGAGAGCCAGCCTTTGCGAGAACGAATCTTATCCGTTCAGGATAAAGTTCGCCTCGGGTGGGAATGGAACCCGCCACCTAGCGCTTACAAGGCTGGGTCATTTTTTTATATTATTAAAATGATATACGAGTACGTACGTACCTCCCAAAGGATCATTCACACAAGCATCATAGCCAGCAGATACAAGGACTAGCTCAGGATTAAACTGATAGGCAATAGGTAGGATAACTTGCTGAAACGCAGCGATGTATTCTGGATCACTCATCCCTTTCTGAAAAACAAAAGAGGTTTAACGTACACTGTATAACTGCCAAGACCTTTTGTACGGTGATTTTAACTTCCAAACACTAACGCGTTTCTTTATCATAGAGAAGGTCTTGATAAGCCAAAAGACTAACGTGACAATTCCTTATCTGTGGAAGTAAGTTCCCAGGTACTTTTGACGTAGGGCTTAAAAGCCCCTTTAAAGAGTTTCACATCAGTATCACAATGACGTAATAAGACCTCTCAAACGCAGAAAAGCGATGCAGTATGTCAGTAATATTGAGGAAATTGGTCTTGTGCTTCCATTTTTTAACTCAAAGCAGGATTTCCACTCACCTTATTCCAGGCCACATTCACATTGAATCCTTCCCCCTTCCCCTCGCCCACATTATGTGGTCCCGCATCCTTGGAGTGAGGAAAGAACGAGCCATGATCATACCGATGTACGGAGATGTACAGAACTCTAGGGTCATTGTAAAACATGGCCTGGGTGCCATTGCCATGGTGTACATCCCAGTCTAGAATGAGTACGCGGGATAACCCGTGATTGTCGAGAGCATACCTGTGAACAGGAGGAAAAGTAAATATATGAGAACTAACTTTTTCTATCGAACGTTGCACGTTGGGGGGTATTAGGTAGTTAATTATGTAATTAAAAATAAAATATGTAATAATAATCACAAATGTCTTTCAAATGGATTCTTGTACTGTATGATTTAATACTTTTTTGATCATTTTTTACGCTTTATTTACACTGTAGGTTGGTAGTTCGAGTTTAGGTCAAGTCATAAAATTTATCTATGAGTAATAATTAGGGAACGAAATTTGTGAGAAGCATTTAAGTATGCCTATAGTCCTACATACTGGACTCCGCACACAGGAATTTCGTCAGAAAAGATTTCAATGTAATGTAATGCCCAACACAATTTAAAATGCCTTTCCTTACACTGTTGATGTGCAGCACCGTTTTATTATAGGCGTATATGGACCATTGGACATGAACATTGGACTTACTTAGCAGCTACAGACACATTGTTGAATATACAGAAGCCACAGGGTTCATCTTGTTCTGCGTGGTGTCCAGGAGGTCTTATGATAGCCACACCATGCGCACTCTCTCCATTCAATACACTATCCACTACCTGGCAAACAAAACATAGGGGGAACCATTTCAATGTAGCCACAGGGTTCATCTTGTTCTGCGTGGTGTCCAGGAGGTCTTATGATAGCCACACCATGCGCACTCTCTCCATTCAATACACTATCAACTACCTGGCAAACAAAACATAGGGGAACCATTTCAATGCTATTTATTTGCTACGGGCAGTCAATATTTAACTGCTAAGGGTGGGTTTCATCGACCTTCTTTTTAGCCCCTCACAGGCTGTTAGCTTAACATCCTGTTAAGTCTATGTATACAAATCAAATGGAGCTCAACAGGACTTTTAAGGGCTGAAAAAATTTTGGTGAAATTTAACCTAAGGTTTTTAGTGATGGCGGTTTTACCCTACGGCGACAAGCTACCCAACGCCTCACAATAACCTATCGCAACCTGAGTGAGGCAGGAAGGAGTCGGCAGCAAGTGATTGCCCAGATGGTCACCCATCCAATACCAACCACGCACAATGTTACTTAACTTTATTGATCCATTGGGAAGTGGAGTATCGCCATAGAATAGATAAATATTTTTTTTTATAATAATACCATTGAGTAATATATCGACCCTTTTTCAGTCGGAAAAGGCTAGGAAGAAGAAGAAGACTCCCAAGAGTGGTCACTGTAACATCTAGTTTTTTAAAGGAATTTTAATTGTGTTAAGCATAAATGCTTGTCACAAATGTCGTTCCCTGCTTAATGCACTTCGCTAAATTTTATGACTTGACTTGGACTCGAACCACCAACCTCCAGATCCGAAGTCCACCGCGCTAACCACTACACCACTGAGGTAGGTGTAACATCTAGTTTTAAGAGTCCCTTTAAATTTCAAACCAATAGAATTTTACCTCAAGTAAACAGCCGGCAGCAAGATACGCACTCTCCCTGGTACTCGGATGTAAATAC